>NC_072736.1:46180743-46480743 GCF_026930045.1 Uloborus diversus
AGGCAAAAAAATAAGAGGGAAAATGAAAAACTCAAATTAGTTCCTTTTTTTTTCTGTAGCTCAAAATCAGCTGTACGTGAGAGTATGCTCGATGATTTAAGATAAAAAATACATATAGGCCAGGGACGGATAAGGGAGGCAATGAAACAGAAGTTTTTTTACGTACTATAAAGGAAGTGATGAAAGAGACGTGTTTTTACGTATAAATGAAGTGATGAAAAAGAAGCGTTTCTCAATTCAGGGAGGAAAAGTTGTTTTTCGTGCATTGAGACTACGTTAGTAGAGAAACTACTTTTAGGGAATTCATTTATTTAAAGTTTTTACAGAGAATTCACGTATAAAGGAGGGGGGGGGGGATACGATGGCACACATTTTTTACGCATACAGGAGGAACAAGTGTTAGAGAATTATTATTATAATAATAATTTTTTGAGCATTTACCTGTAAGGAAAGCGATAAAAGGAACGCGTTTTCACGGATAAGGGAAGCAGTGAAACATAAGTTTTTTTACGTACAAAGGAAGTGATGAAAGAGACGTGTTTTTACGTATAAATGAAGTGATGAAAGAGACGTGTTTTTACGTATAAATGAAATGATGAAAGAGAAGCGTTTCTCAATTCAGGCAGGAACAGTTTTTTTCCGAGCACTGGGACTACGTTAGCAGAGAAACAACTTTTAGGGAATTCTTAATAATTGATTTTCAACTTAGACTTCTCGTATAAATAAGTTGACGAAGTTACACGTTTTTTACGCATGCGGGAGGAACAAATTTTAGAGAACTAATTATCATTTATTTATTTATTTATTTTGAGAATTTACGTATAAGGAAAACGATTAAAGGGACGCGCTTTCACGGATAAGGGAAGCAATGAAACAGAATTGTCCTTACGTGCAATGGGAGTGATGAAAGGAAGTGTTTCTCTCAATTCAGGGAGGAAAAGTTGTTTACTTAACATTGAGACTACACAAGCAGAGAAACAACTTAAAGAGAATTATTTTATTTAAATTTTTTACTGAGAATTTACGTGTCAGGGAGGCTACGAGACACGTTTTTTTACCTACACGGGAGAGAAAACTTTTAGAGAATTAATTAATATTTATTTCTTTCTTTTTTGCGCATTAACGTGTAAAAAAAGTGATGAAAGGGACGCGTTTTCACGGATAAGGGAAGCAATGAAACAGAAGTGTCTTTTCACATAAGGAAAGTGATGAAAGAGGAGCGTTTCTGCATTGAGGGAGGAAAAGTCTTTTTCCATGTCTTGAAACTACGTTAGCAGAGAAACAAGTTTTAGGGAATTCATTTATTTTAATTTTACAGAGCATTTACTTATAAAGGAAGTGACGAAGGAACAAGTTTTTTTACGTATACGGGAGGAATAACTTTGGGAGAATTCTTTAAGTTTTTTATTGAGTATTAACGGGGGGGGGGGGAGGTTGTCGATGAACGGGACGTATTTTTACGAATAAAGAAAGCGTTTATCAATTCAAGAAGGAAATGGTGTTCTCCATGTCTCCACTATTCTAGCAGAGAAACATTTTTCAGAGAAGAGACAAAAGAGGCACATTCTTTACGTAAAAATTAAGCAACTTTTAAAAAATTTATTTATAAGTTATATTATTGAGCATTTACATGTAAGAAATACAATGAAACGGAAAAATTTTAAATATAAAGGAGGCAACGAACAACAACCGTTTTTGATTAGTTATAAAAAAAATGCTATTTTCAAGGTCAATGTTTACCAATGATTCAAAAGAATAACCTACGTTTCAATTAATGTTTCCAAAGAAAATTCCAGAAGCTATTAGCAATAATACATTAATTTGAAGTAATTGATTGAAATTTCTTGAATGTTGTTTAGTTGTTTATTTTTCCCTACTTAGAAAGAAGAAATTTAAGGTTAAAAACTACAATATTCTAAAATTTTGCTTAAAACTTGGTTGGAATATAATATCCTCTACGCACCAGAGCACCCCCAGAATTATAATTGTGTAGCAACGGCTGTATCAAAATTGAATAAAATTTGGTAAATACAGTTAAATGCTAATGCTAATCTTGAATACGTGATTAAGACGGGGGGGGGGGGGGGATTTTAAAGAAAAATTTTCAATTTGATGTACTTTTTTAATATGCAGATAACGCGTAAATAACAATTAAACAGCAGAATTGTGTACGGTACGTTGTTTTTAAAAAATGAACGGAAGAAAAAAAAATACCATTCAACAAGAAAAAACTTTCACTTTTCAAACGCATAATTTTTCATTTTTTTTTAAAATGTCTGATTTTAAAAATAAGGCGTGATCTTTATGACGTCACACGTGATGTACTTTGGCGCATCTCCACTGGCGCACTGAATGCTTACGCTTGATGTCTACCGCGTTTCCAGCTTATGATAATTCAGTAGCGAATTAAATATTGCGCTCTATGCTTGCTGTCAACCATATCGTTGCCAGTTCATGTGAATAAAGAAGCGAATTAAATATTGTTCTGTGTGCTAATGGCATCAGTGAATGGCATTTCATCTCTTGTGATGTCAAGTGCAGAAGCGTAAAAAATGAAATTACACCGTTTTAAATAATTGTTAAAAATATTAAGGTAGAATCCATGTCAATTCAACAAGGGGAGTAACTTAATGGTCTCGTTTTTTTTTTTTTTTTTGAATTTGCTAACATATGTTAAAATTCATAGAAAATTAAGAAATACGTTTTTTTTTTTATTTTGCCCATAAAAATTCCTGGGCCCGATATATAGGCCGCCCAAGATGCCGGTCCTGTCATGATTTCTCATTTGGAATTTTCGGCACAATTTTAAAGTTCATAACCTCAGGAACGCTAGAACATATTTTGTTGCGATTTGTTTTATTTAAAAGGTTATTTTTTCTTGTTTAAAAAACCATGCAACGTTTTTGGATGTGCGCTTTAGTTTTTATTTTTTTTTAGTCTTTAGAAAAAGAAAGTTTAAATTTTTTTTTCTGCAAAATGCCAATTTTAAAAATTTTAGTTTTTTTTACAGTTTATTGGTATTACTGAGCACTACGTTCTCTGAAAGGGAAAACTTCCACTTTTTTGTTTAACAGATTTTAGAGGCATTTGAAAAAATGAGGGGTTTTAGTGAACTTTTACGTAACGGCAGATCTGAAAATTCAATTTTTTTTTTGCAGCAAGAGTGGCTAGAAAACTACTTTAATTCAGTCATTCAAATTTTCATTTTGAGTAGCCATTTTATTCAGGATATAGAATTTAGTGATAACAAGATAGCATTGCCCTTAATGATTCTTTTGGCGCTACGCTGAAAGGTTGCGTAGGGAAATGCAGCGAATCGGATAGACACTGCGTTGTTGTTTTCATAAAAAATAAAACTTCTGGATAAAGTGGAGACTAAAAATGAAAATTTCGCTGTATAACGTAATTAAAAGTGTTTTCTGGCCACTTGTTGCGAAGTATTTTTTTTAAATTTTCAGGTCTGCCATTACGTAAAGAATTCCTAAAAAGGTATTTTCTACCGTTCCTGAGATAATGTATTTTTAAGATTTTGAAAAAAAGTTCCAAGTGAGAAATCATGATAGAACCCCTATCTTTGGTGGACTGTATCTTGGCCCAGGAATTCTTTTTTTGGGAGGGGGGAGGGGAAGTACTTCTTTTTTTTTAATGAATTTTAACATATGTTAAATTCAAAAAAAAAAAAAAAAAAAAAAACTGAGACCATCAGATAACGCCTATTGTTGAATTGAGATAGATTCTACCTTAAACTTAGTCAAATTGTTAAAAAAAATGGTTAAATCCTATGTTTTTAAGCATGCTTTTTCAGAAAAAAAAAACTTTTTTAAAATTTCGGAAAGAGCTCTATTCACATTTTGGTTGTTTTGCCGAAAAAAACCCCCGATTTCTTCTGCATTTTATTACTCACTGCTTTAGTTCATCGCGTCACAAAAACGAAGACCTGGTGTTCAATTGGTTACAGCGCCCTACTAAGAATACAAAGATCGTGAGTTCCAATTTCCATAGGGATGGCAGTGGGCGATTGTTCGAGGGATAAGATAAAAATGCTATGAAGATGAGTTTTTAAAGTGAAAATTGGTGGAGCGTCGTGTAGCATTCTCCAGCAATCATTTTTAAGTGTAAATGTGTAAATAAATAAATATTTCTGATTTTTTTATATGATGAGAAGTTTTTTTTCAAGTAACGAGAACTACGTTGTAAAGGCTACTTGCAGCTCTATAGCTTGGATATATGTTACTTTGCGAGGATTAAGAACGTTATTAATCTTTTCAATTTTGCGCAAACAAGGCAGATAATTTGGACAGGACATGGTGGATATAAAAATTAGAGGGGCTTTAAGCTCTGTAAGTAGTTTTGTGTAACCTTACTTCATAAAATCGGTGGCAGCTTATCTGCCTCCACTACTCTGGAGTAAGTTACCCGATATAACTGGTGTAAAGTTACACATCGCTTGTGGAAGGCTACACTGTGGAATAGTATTATAGCATAACGTCTCACTAATTTCCGCGCAAATGTACGCCAGAATTTTCGGGTGCACCTTCAAGGCAAATTTGGTTGGTATAATGTAATTGATCAGAACCTTCCTCAGTTACTAAGAAAGCTCCAGAAGCATCAATGCAATTATGGCTAAAGCTAAGACAGAATTGCCTACAATTCTGCAGCTATTTAGATACTTATTCGCTCTCACTGGAAGCGTAGTTCACCTTGATGGACCGTAATCGAACTAATGCTTATCTACTTATAGACACGCTCAGTCAACCTTTAAAGCGGTAGCAAAAAATATTTTCCTCGTCAGTAAAAAGTATGCAGTCGTGCAACTTGTAGCAATTCAGGAAATCTTTTTCAAATATGCTTGATTTCATTGGGAAATAAATGAAAACACGTGAAGTCTCGAAACGCTCCACGGAAATACGCAAAGCAAGAGTTATTTCCGCTTGGCCACAAAGACCAGTTTTCGTGTCGCTAATAAGAGTTTACCAGCTCTGCGTCAATGCTGAAATCTACGCATGCGCTTTGAATTCTACTGGCTGAAGAATACAAAATCCTGAATGTCATTATATAATGAATACAACTAACCGTCAAAACTCCCTCTTCCAAAGAATAACGGATGTAATTTAAATAGGCTTAAAAATCTTTCAAAACCACCGTAACGAAGTGTTTAAAGTCCTTATTATTTATGTTTTTGAAGTAACATCATTTTCTCTTCAAAATTGTACTAAAAAAATCATTTATATGTTTTTCTTCAAATTGCAATCAACCTTAATTATGTACACAAAATGTTGATTTTGATGGTGTTACTGTTTTTTTTTGTGTTGTCAAAATTTCAATCAAGACAGCTGTTGTTCAGGGTTTCTTTGTTGGACGGCGATGGAAGTTCACTCCACATCTCCCACCAAAACCGAGAAGGTCTTTTTAACATTCGGGGAAGAAGTGGAGGAGTTGTCATCAGTTGTCTACTGGCTGAAGGTGGGAACCATAGTACAAGGTTCCTCCAACAATTGAGTTTATAAAACTATGAAACTACGCATCGCAGAATTCGTGTAACGTTACACCCTTTAATACGTACTGGTAATCTTAAATAAATTTTTTAGTGAGTGGGTCGATCTTGTTTTTACCTCTTTCAGCCGCCATTGGTCAGAGACTGCAGAGCCTCTATAGTTTGTTTGAGCTGTGAATACCTATTCATAACCGGTGTGACTCAGTTCACTGATCCCCCACCAGAAAAGCCAACATCGCCGTTTGAGGTAAAAGCCCCGGCTGATTGTTTTTAGGAAGTCCAAATCATTCTTTCACAATCCAGTCTTCCGGCATCTCATTTGCATTATTAAATTTGGATCTCCATCTATATACATAATAGTTCCATAGAACGGGGTGGGGACTCGAGCAATAGGGGCTCTGTCCTAGGGCACTGTCTCGGATAAAGCGAAAGGGAGAAAGGATGAAAGGCGCGGGAAGCCTCCGAGGGCTTGTAGACGATTAGTTTTATTTAATTAAATGTTTCATTTTTTGAGAGAAATAGAGGGGTTGTCTGCCATCGCTATTTGCGTTTAAATTATCCACTTTCGTTCCTCGGAGCGAGGGACAGCGGAATTTAGAAGCGCGTTATTGTGTGATGGGAATTCGTGGGGAGCCATTGACCTGCGGTTTGGATTTGAAAATAGAGTGACTTTACAACAAAGTTGATGAAAAATATGACTAAGATTGAAATCAGTTCGCAAGAAATGATGACATTTTTGTTTGCTAAAAGAGTTTCCCATAGAAAAAAAATATAAAGATTAAAGAATACTTTCTACATGAATTACATAAGGTGATCTACTATAATAAAAAATAGTATCTTCAAATAAAAGAACAGTACATTGCTTGAATAATTATTTCTAGAGGAACTACTATATGAGGTGCCCTAGTCAAACAAAAATAGTATCGTCTTCTTATATCCATATTAGCTGTACCCGCACGACTGTGTTCGTGGTATAAGATAAGGGAATAAAAAAAGCTCTTTGAGGGTGTTTAAATTCCTCTTCTCACTATGAAATAAAAAAAAAATATTCTCTTTCGTTCATTAAAATGTGCACAGATAACTTTACCTAAGTTCCAAGCGTATTCCATGAAGTAATACAAAATCCTGAATGTCATTATGTAATGACGACAACTAATCATCAAAATTTTATTCACTTTCTTTTTTTATTGGAAATTTGTTTCAGATTGGATATAGTTACTAGTTATAATTTTACTATTTAACTTTAAACGCTTCGTTACGATGGTTTTGAATGATTTTTAAGCCTATTTTAAATCATATCCGTTTTTCTTTGGAAGAGGGAGTGTCCCTAAGTTGAAATTTATGGTCTAAAAATATTAATAATAAATAAAACGAAGCAAGAAAAAAAAATTATACATGAAAAAAAAAAAAAAAAAAGTCAGTTTTCGATTGGTGTCGAAACGAAACTGCGGAACAATTTGTTCATTTCTATGAACGGTTTTAATAAAGAAATCAGTGTCTGGAACCGAAGAAATCCTTGAGAAAAACGAGTTAAAACAGCGAATAACTCCCGCCGTAACTAAACTAGAGAATTGGATAAGCTCTTTCGGATGGTATATAATACAGTCGATCCCGACCTACGCGAGGAATGCGTTCCAAGAATCTTCGCGTAAGTCGGAATTTCGCGTTGTGGAAAAAAGCATTGTATATGATTTTTTATTAACAAACCCTATTATTTTAGACACGTTTGCACCTTTCAAACTTTTTCTAGACCATTTATTAACTATATATTACCATTTTTTACATTAACAGCTGAATTTTCCCTGTATTTTTTAAAAAGCTGCATTATTCAACATAAAATACTGGTGCGATGCACAAAATCAATAATTAATGCGATGACATACAATAAAACGATACGGTTCGTACAGTATGTAGCAACACTATAGTAAAAGCGCTGCACTATAGTACTACTTTACAGTAGATACAAGTATAGTTACATTTATAACTACATCAGATCGTTATTCCAATATATTTTTAAATAGAGTCGCTTGGCATTTACTTTTATAACATTTCCATTATGGTTACACCCCTCTTTCAGGGTCTCTATAATCCACAATATAAGAGCAGCTTCCCATTTCATACTGTTTGCATTTTGCTTAGACACTAATCTGCGAGCTTCGTATTAAAACTAAATTCTGAACTTATAGGGATTGCCTTTTCTTGATTTTATTTGCACGTGCTACTTTCGATCCACTTTTAGTGTTTCAAGCGTATCAAGAATCTTTACCCTTTCTTGAATTGTCGCAACCTTTAGCTTTTCTTTAACATCTTCACTAACAAACTGATGTTTCGACTAGTGCGGTGTGTAGGAACTTGCGCAGTCAGTAGTGCTAAGAGGATGAAAGTGCATTCACGAAGTCAATACTTAGTAGTCAATAACGAAGCAGACACTTAGCACCGCCTTTCAAATACTTTCATGTTGTGAGCGAGAAATTCGCTTTAGCTCTAAAACTCGTTGCTCGTGAAAAACTCGCGTTTAACCATTTCGCGTAAGTCGAATCGCTTTGTAGCGGGAGTCGATTGTACTACTGATATGTGCAAGTAATTGCTACTCAATAACTCACTGAGTAATAAACACTCCAAGAGTTCTATCAGAAAACGGTTCACAGAATAAAATACTGTTGTTCAGCGGTTCACAATATTTTTTCCGTTGCGATCCCCTTCCACAACCCTTAAGAAATTTGCGAACCCCTAAGCGCTCAGTAAGAGTTTAAAAAAAAAATATTTTCAAAAAAAAAGTGTATTATTTTTGTTTTTAGTAGCTAAATAGCTCTTAAAATGTAACAAAAACATATGTTTTTCCCATTTTTCCTTTGCAAAATAATTTTATAAAAAGGTTATACTTAACTCGAATAAGTACACAAACAGTAGTTTTTGCTAACAAAATTGTTTTTCTCTCCCGTACTAAAAGAGTATTTTGCTACACAAATAAAATAAATTCCTTTCTCAGATAAAAATCAAATTATGTTGAGTCATTTTATTCAATAACATTTTTTATTGCGTACTGTGAAAAGTTTCGCCTTGGCAATTTTCGTAAAGAAAATATTTTGTTTATTGATAGTCTTCCATTGATATTTTAATGTCAAACGGTTCAGACTATAATTGTTGGAAGTTAATTAAAGATAATTCAGACTTTCGCATATGCTATTTGGAATATTTTTATCTATTTTTAACAAAATATTTTTCGATAAAACGCTACAGAGAAAAACTGAAGAAATCATGTTAAAAATCCGATAAAACGCTACAGAGAAAAATTGAAGTAATCATGTTAAAAATTTTATAGAAAGGTTATACTTAACTCGAATACGTACGCAGAAAGTAGTTTTTGCTAACAAAAATGTTTTTCTCTCCCGTACTAAAAGAGTATTTTGCTACACAAAATAAATTGCTTTCTCAGATAAAAATCTAATTATGTTGAGTCATTTTATTGAATTTTATTTTTTTATTGCGTAAACCACACTGTGAAAAGTTTCGCCTTGGCAATTTTTGTAAAGAAAAAATTTTATTTTTTAATAGTCTTCCATTGATATTTTAATGCCAAACGGTTCAGACAATAATCGTTGGAAGTTAATTAAAGATAATTCAGACTTTCGCATATGCTATTAGTAATGTTTTAATCAATTTTTAACAAAATATTTTCCGATAAAACGCTACAGAGAAAAACTGAAGTAATCATGTTAAAAATCCGACTTTATAGTATAATTTTTCGAACTTTCTTTGTACGCCTCGCGAATCCCTGGTGGTTCAAGAACCACCAATTGAGAATAAATGTGTTGAAATATTATATCTGACATAGTCAATGTTTTCCTGGATGGCGTTTGCAACATATTCGTCAACAGACCAACGAATTGGTCTATAACTCCTACACATCACATACATTACATTTAATGTTTCGTAAAACTGATATATGATTAATTTCCCACTAGCCAATGTATGGTTTGTTGAAAGACCTAAAATATGCAAATATTCAAATGGAAAATACGTCAGTGGTTCGTCTTCAACTGATAATAATCTCTAGTTCGCTCATTATTCATGTTAATAATTCAAAATAAATCGAATCAAATGTATAGTTGAGCGAATATATTTGGAGAACTGAGCGAATAATTAAGCGGAAAAGGATGATTTTATGTGTGATAAAGCTTACTTTCGATCAAAGTTAGTGTATGACTTGTTTAAATAACATACACACACGAACTAATTAGTTGTAAATTTTGAGCATTTCTCGCGGGCTTTATGCTAAAATATTAACGGTTTTGTGATTCATTCAACTAAACATGGTTTTATGATAAGTTATATTTGAAAATTTAACTGTAAATGACTGGTACTAAGAACGTAAAACAAAGGTCATAAGTGAATAAAATTAATAATATGAGTAAGTAAACCAAAAACCGCAAATGAAAAAAAAAAATCTTGACTCACATTTTTTTTTCCTTTTTTTTTTAAATCCACATATCGGCACAGAGTGGTTTTTTTTTTAAGTAATCACGATTGCTTGTTGCTTTAACTCGACCGTAGTTGATGTCCTATCTGTTTTTTTTTTTTTTTTTTTTTGCGGGCCACAGGCTTCCACGCGTGTATGTTCCTCCTGGGCATCGATAACTTCTTCTCCTCGGTTTCTTCCATGTACCCCGGAACCGACTTTTTATCCCTGATCCTATCGACTTTACACATTCCTTTTTAGAAACATACAGCATCCAGCATACAACATCTAACATCTACCGCACAACATTTAGCATCCGGTACCTGGCATTTATTTGAATTTTGTCACTTTGAATTCAAATACAGTTGAAATATCTTTATACGATCACGTTTAATACAAAATCACGGTTAAAACAAACATTTTGTTTGTTTCACACATGTATGTTCCTCTTGAGCATCAACTCCTCGTCTTCGTCCATGTACCCCGGAACCGACTTTTTATCCCCGATTCTATCGACTTTACACATTCCTCTTTAGAAACATACAGCATCCAGCATACAACATCTAACATCTACCACAACATTTAGCATCCGGTCCCTGGCATTCATTTGAATTTTGTCTTTTTGAATTCAAATACAGTTGAACTCTCTTAATACGATCATGTTTAATACGAAATCACGGTTAAAACAAACATTTTATTTGTTTCACATGTATGTTCCTCCTGGGAATCGACTCCTCCTGCTCCTCGTCTTCGTCCGTGTACCCCGGAACCGACCTTTTATCCCGATCCAATCGACTTTACACATTCCTCTTTAGAAACATCCAGCATACAACATCTAACATATACAACACAACATGTAGCATTCGCTCCCTGGCATTCATTTGGATTTTGTCACTTTGAATTCAAATACAGTTGAACTCTCTTAATACGATCACGTTTAATACGAAATCACTGCTAAAACAAACTATTTGTTAAGTTTGGCTTGTTATCTAATTATGTTAAAAATTTTACGTATAATATATACACTAAATTGAAATTCTCGGTTAAGACGAACAAAAATTTCTGACCTCTTTACTTAAAATGTTCGTGGATGAATACTGCAATTTTCTGTTTTAGAAATTATACATCATTTTGTTACATAGTAGAAGTCCAGCTGCGTAAAGAGAAGAAAATATTAAATATTTTACATGAAAATAAAGCCCGTACATTTCTTTACGAGTGGACACTTCAATTTACTCTGAGATAAAACTGTCCATCTTCATTGTGGCTTACAACCTATTCCACGATTATCGATTATTCATTTTCTTTTTCAATATTTTCCAAAAACATTCGTTTGTAAGAAATTAGTGATTTTTTTCTGAATGTACTAATAGTTAGTACAATGTGTGCGTTAGTAGTAATGTTTTTTAAATATAGCCAAGCATTTCTTCGTTTTTTTTACTGCATCACTCATTCATGGTTGTTACGAACAACGGCTATTGCGAACAAATTCGTGAATTTCTGACACTTCTTATTAATCGAGTTCAATTGTAATGTTTTTGGCAATCATGCTTGCGATAGGAGCCATTTGTGCAAACAAGAAACCCAACAAGTAAGGTCGTATCACTATTCATGAATGCAAAAAAACATAATTTGAATTCAAGTTGACAAAATTCAAATAATGCCAGGCGCTGGATGCCAGGTGCTAGGATTAAAAAAAAAAAAAAAAAAACAGTTTTTATTCTTGTAAACGACTCATGCATTTAATACATACAGTCGAGTCCCGACTTACGCGAGGGATGCGGTACTCGCACGTAAGGGACGTTACAATTCGCGTAAGTCGAAATTTCGCGTTGTGGAAAAAGGTATGAGTAAAAACTTTTACAAACTTGCCCAATTATTTAACACACTTGTAAACACTACCTCACACTGTTTTGAACCGCTCCTTAACTATTCATTACCATTTCTTACATTGAGAACGGAATTTTTATTTGTATTTTTTTTAAAAAAGCTGTTTTATTCGACATAAAATATTAATACGATGCAAATTCAATGATCAATGGGAAAGAGGGACATAAAATAAACTAGTATGGCACGTACAGTATACTAATAAAATAATGCACTATATTGTTTTGTACAGTAGATCCAGTAATGATATTTGTAACTTAAAAAAATGAAAATGATGATGATTTATGCTGCGTGATCAAAGTTATTCGAATATATATTTTAAATACAGTTGCATCCTTAGTTCCCTTATAACGTTTCTATCTATGGCAACACCCCTCTTCCAGGTTTCTTAAATTTGCAATACAAGAGCAACTTTCATTTTCATCATTTTAGCGTTTTGCTTAGATAATAAACGGCGAACTTTTACGGATTCCCATTTCGACTTTTAATTGTGTGTATGGAAGAGTCACTCATACCCAATTGTCGTGTTACATTACTTTAGATAAAACAGCGGTCTTAGATGTCATTTCAGTTCATTAGCTTTCGCATTTAGAATGAAAAAAAATAAATGGAAAATAAAGAGTATAAGAGTTATTTGTATGCACTAACAAAGCGATGTTCAGACTAGTACTCTATGGGACCTTCAGCTGTCAGTGATGCTAGAAGAATGAAGGTTCATTTGCGAAAAAAATAAGTTTAGTAGCTAATAACAAAGTCCAATCTTACGCGCCACTATTCCTTTCAGAAAATTTTCGTTTTGCTGGCGATTAATTCGCGTTAGGTCAAAAATTCTTTACTGGGGAAAAAAACTGCGTTATAGCCATTTCGCGTAATTCGAATCGCGTTGTAGCGCGAGTTGACTGTACAAGGTCAAGCTATTAATTTCCAGGACTGACGAACTGTAAGAGAACGAAAAGTCGGAAGATGGCGCTAATGATTGCATATTGAAGAGCGTTTTCTAGGCAATTCAATGCAATCGGCGATATTCTGAGGTAGGGAAAGACCGTTTATATTGAACTACTGCTTAAATTGGACCGGGGGCTTAAAATGTAGCGTAGAGTTCTGTGCTACATTCTACCGCTGGAAATACAAAGATTTGTGTCTGAAACCTTTGAGGATGAAGTTTCGTCACTTTTCCATCTGCATAGCTTGAGTTACAGTGTGACTTGTGTTGAAAACGTGTTCGATCTTATTTTGAGAAATTGTATCTAGTAGAATAATTAGAAAATTTGTGAACTAAGAAAATTGCTTTTATAGTATTACAAACAGTATATAATGGGGATTACAGCAATGTATTTACATGCACGATTGGGAAACTTGTTGACAAGGTATAAATGAAAGAATAAAAAATGGCGTGTTTTCCTTTATTGGACCGAAATTTTCTTTCCTATATCAGACCGGTGGTCCAATTTAAGAGTATGTAACTAAGCAAGCCTTTTTACTTATGCCGTTATAAAATAAGTGATTAATGTAACTCAATAATGAAGTTAGGATTGTTTTGAGCATATTTTAACACTAATCCAGGAAATTCATTTTGACTTTTTGTTTTTTCCAAGCACACTTTTAGAAGCTGCCACCCATAAAACAAGATGTTTATCTACTAAGCTTCAATTTCAGTTTTGCTAAATATAGTTTTTCAATTTAACTGAAATGTTAATTTGTTCACTTTACTTGTTGACTGGTTATTTTATTAATTACAAGGACTAGTAGTTCAGTTTAAGAACATGAAATTCAAAGAAACTTTTAATTTTTTTTTTATATAAAATAATTTAGTGGTGACATTTAAATGCGCATTTAGGATTACTTAAATATAAATCAAGGCTTATTAAAGGATTCACACTGGTTTTTATTAAGTAAGTTGCTTAGAAGCTTCAACCGCATAAAATAGATTTTTTTCTCCTTTTCTTTTTTGCTAGAAGCTTAAATTTTAGTTTTGTTAGATAAAGTTTCTTATTGCTTTTTTTTTTAAATTTGACTAAAATGTGTGCTATTTAAGTTTTTTTATAGCTATTTTCTTTATTAATTACAAGCTACGTTAATACCTATCCTTCTTGGTTTTAAGAGATCTCGAAAAGGGGAAATTTGGTTCTTAGGCGGGATGGAAACAGCCTTAGCTGTCTGTAGGAATTATGACATGGGGCAATGATATAAACTAGGCTAACGATAACGTTGTAATGCTTCCTGTTCCAGCACACACTAAGCATCCTTTACAGCTCTTAGACATGGTCTTTTTCAAGCCTCTGTCCACATATTTCAATCGAACCTGTGATACGTGGATGCGAGAACATTCAATGAGGTCCATTACCCAATAAAAAATAAGAAAACTGTTAAATGATTCTTATGGACAAACTGCAAGCGTTGCCAATATTCTGTGAATGGACTCTCTATAGCAGAAAATTTACCTGTTAGTACAATTGTGTTTAATGACAGCGACTTTGCAGGAACCGTGTGAGAAGTTTGTAGTCCAGATGAGACTACCAAAGTAAACATGCTACTTGTTCGGTGTCAGCTGTTTAAGATGCACAAGAATAATGTACGGATAAAATTTATAAGTTCCGAGGAATCAGTAGTTAGTTTTCATCATGTTATGATCGTAGGATCTATTGATGATTTTTTTAAGGTGGCACATATATTACCTTTGCATAAAAAGTGGATGGCATAAGAAGGAAACCTACTTCGGCAAACGTTCCTACGTCATCGCCACAGAAAAAGGACACAGAACAAAAAAAAAGCCGCAAAAGAAGGAGTAAAAATCCGCACAAAACAACAAGTTATGCAATATTTGCAGTAGAGCTAAAGTGCGAAGCATGATTTAGTGCATGAAATGCTATCAGTGAGCTATCAACTCTGCGCCAAGTTAGCCCAAAGCAAAGGAATTGCTTTGGAAATTTTTTGGCTATTGTAAAAAGATTGTACAATTCAAATGCAAGTTATTATATCCTTTATTGTTACGGTCGAATTTATGAAGCGCATGGTTCAATCAATATACGTGTATATATTCCTAAATTGGACTTTTGCAACTTTGTCAAAATTAATTGTTTAAAAAATTATCGTTATATTTACAGAAAATCTAAGTACCTATGGCGGTTCCTAATTAAATTTGGCTTCAGATGCCCTACTTTGTATTTGTGTTTTGTTTCACATTAAGCAACATGGGCCTCTTATTCTTAGGGGGTCCAATATAGGCGGTCTTCCCCAAAGTGGTTCTCACGGAAAGGCGCATTAAAACGAAGCTCTTCAATTCCTGCTGTCACCACAATGCGAACTGTTTCAATTGCTTCCAGCGTGCGTACGGACTGCGACCGACCTGTGTGTGGAGCATCATCGACGTTTTTGCGGCCGTCCCGAAAGCGTTTAAACCATTCAAAAGTTCAAGTGAACTTGTTTCCAAATTTCGTATGTTTCTGCAGCTGTCTTGCCCAATTTAAAGACAAATTTAATGTTAATTCTTTGCTCCATTTTCGCTTCGACGACAGGAATTTGAGAGCTACGTTTTAATTCGCTTTTCCACTAGAACTTCTTACTTTAGAATTGTGCCAATTGCACTGCACATGCGCAAGAAAACGCTCTTCAATATGTAATCATTAACACCCGGTATTTCGTTCTCTACGTCACACAGTGTGGCGAAAACGCCAAATAGCGCTTATAAATGGTTTTTTTTTCCTGCATTAAACCAATTTAGGATTAATACATTTGCACAGGCCTACCTCTTAGGCAATCAGAACTGGAATTTTAGAGCCCTTCGTCCAATACAAAGCTGAAGGGAGCCTTTAGAAAGTTGAAGAACCATGGGAGCAAGAATTTACAAAAATTGCTTTGAAGTAGTCTATAAACTTTTTTTTCTTAATAAAGGCAGGTATATTTAATTTCTCTCGTTCCAACGATAGTAATAGAACGAAAAAAGGAGTCATGGGATTCTCAAACCGAAAACCGGTTTTGATCAGCACCGAAAACTTGGGAATCAAGGTTATTTTTTTCAAAACACTCTACAAAAAAATGTTCTCTTAAAAATTAATATTAATTAGTCATAAATACTCTGTAGAAAGACCCTATAGGAATTAGCTGCGTAAACCTGCGAATTTTTGACCCTGAACCCAAACAAATCGAAAAAACTTCATAATAACATGCCTGTGTAAACAAACAAGCGAGAGAGGTTTAAAAACATTTTTAAGCGCTTTTTCGGCGTTTTCGCCCCACTGTGCGTCAGCCCTGGAAATTAATAACCGGACCTTGTATATGCGGATCATTGAGGATCAAGAGGGATACTACAGAAGAGATGTTGCAGGCAGGCTGTAGTTGTTCCGGCTGCTATCGAAAACCCCAACTATGGGTTATAAGATAGGTAGGGTCATCGTATTTCCTTTTTAAACACGTGCAATGCTAAATATTTGAGCTTATCTATGTAAAGACATTCTGCCCAAGGCTTTTGCAAATATCATTGAAAAATGAGTTCGTTTTAGCCCCAAAACACGTGTGTGCAAGTGTTTGCATATTTGTGTTCGTTTAACGGAATTGATTTTAGCTTCATTTTTAACAGACTTTATTTTATTTCTTAAGCCTTAGTCTTTAAATATTTATTAATGTTGGAAAAAATCCAGCTTGAATTTAGAGTTTTAGACTGGAAGTAAAAAAAACAAAACAAAACAAAACAAAACAAAATCAAACGTGTAATAGAGATATGTATGTATAGATAGAACATTCTTGGCGTGTGACTGCAACATGTTTGGTTTTCCAAAAGAAATGGATGTTAAAATAATTCAGAAATTTTTCGAATTCTTGCTTTACTTAGTAATAAAAACAGCAGCTATGCAGCAAAAATAAATCACTTGAAGAGCAAAAGAGAAACATGTCTTTTCCACGCAGTGGAATTCTTTGTTTAAGCAAACAGGAAAATACGTTTGTAACAATTAGTGTCTTGTCATGTACCATCTTACTGCCTCCCACTGGTGAGTTCTTTCCTTTTCTTTTTCGTAGGAAGCTTTTAACCTTCAAGTGCGAATTGGGGACATTCCTCTGTTTTCTTGATGCGGTGGAAATCTTGATTTCGCATTAATTTCTAGAAAATTTCCTTGGTTGTGTGAGAGATTATTTTACGAAACGAGAAAATAAAATTCAAGTTAGAGAAGCAGAAAAAAAAATCAATTATCTTTTGTAGGAAGCGTTTGCAATAAAGAATAATTTTATACGTGAATTAAAATTTCATTGTTCTAGAAGTCTATATCATTTTGCAATGCTTTTTTCGTTCAATGAATATGAGAAATGTGCAAGAAATTTCGCATGCAATTCCAACAAATGAGAAAAAAAAATCATTCATGGGATAGGAGAACTTAGCATATCACATTTTTACTGAAATTAGTCATATGACATGTTAACGACATACGTAGAAATAGCAATGATGAAATAAAATGTAAATAAGCGAAATATAAAAATTAAATTTAAGAATAGTTAAATTCTTTTTTATGGCTGTTCATTTTATTTTACTGAAGCACAGTCGCAAAACTTAGTGCACAAAACGGTAGCTACACAAACTAAGCGATACTTAACGTTCTCTGTTCGCGTCTTGCAAAGCTTGCAAAATGTTCGTTTTCAGATTCTGGATTTTTTTTTTTTTTTTTTGCATTTCTTTTTGGAAAGAAATGCAAAGCAGCACATAGTTATCACTGGAGCAAACTGTTGCTGGAAAATAGGGAAATTCAATTCTTTATAGCTCCTAGTCAAGCAGATGAATTTGGCTCGGAAACGTTTCAGCAGAAGAAACTTTTGAAGAAAAAAAAAATTTTGATTGAGTGTTTACCGTGCTTCAAACACACAAGACATGTAATAATTTAAATGATTATTTAAAGTTTTCATCTAAAGACACAGGGGTGCCCATCCCTCCAAGCTCAATGGCGCAAATTCCCCCCCCCCCCTCCAAAAAAAAAGAAAAAAAAAATTCTCAAACACCCTTTCACTTTTTTATTTTTTTATTTTTAGCTCTCTTTTTTGGATTTATTTAAAAAAAATATTTTTATTAATTTATTTTATTTTATTTATTTATTTTTTAATTATTATTATTATTATATTAGAAAATTCTGCACTACACCAATAACATACACACACACAGAGCAACTAATAAATAAATGAAATAAAATATGAACCGTATAAAATAAAATAAAATAAAATAAATAATTCGATTAAAAAAATCAATAAATGAATTTAAGTAAATAATTTTTTAAAAATTTAAAATCCCCCCCCCCCCCAAAAACAAAGTTTTTAATGGCGCAATTGCTCCATAATCCCCTCCCCCTGTGGGCACCCCTGTAAAGACAAATGTTAAAAACTTTGTAAAGTGAAAAATAGAGCAGTGCAAAAAAATTTTTTGTCATCAACAATTTCATACGAAAATTGTGAGAAGTTGATGAGTTTTTTTTTTTCACTCTACGAATGTTTATATAGCTCTGAATATGGTTAGAATACCACATTAAGTGTTTTAAAGTATAACATTACTAAAACCTTTGTTTTTTTCTTTCATTTTAGCAACTCTCAAAGCATATGTTTCGTGCAATTTTATTGTATTCAGTATATTGTTTTGTTTTTTAGTTATGTTCATATATGGATGGCACTGTACTTAAATATTATACAATGTTGTTTTGAAATATAACATCTGAAAATCGAGAAAGCAAAGTTGATAGTATTTTCGATATTATACATTGTTGCTCCTAAATATAACATCTGAAAATTGAGAAAACGAAGTTGATATAATATTTTCATATTTGTTTTCCTTTAATGATTGCTTCTAACGATGATAAATGAACATATGCAAATTAGGGTGGTAATGTCTTATGACAACGCATTTTCAAAATCTATATCTGGTATACTAAGATTGGTTTCATTAGTTCTCGGGAATTTGTTTATACAACGACAGTGAATAACTTTGGAGCATGGTTCCGACAGTGAGAAGGGAAACTTTGAAGCTACGAAACACCTGGCAAAATTTTATTACAAAATTGCTCCCGAATGTAAATATTAAAAAAAAAAAAAAAAAAAAAAAACAGTGGCACGACAGCCTATGGCGGTCAAGGCCTATTGTGCCCATCTCAGTCTTCCGACGACCAATGGTTCTGGGATGCTAGGAAAATGTTCCGATTAAGTGGTCAACTGAACGAGGAACCCCCAGGTTTTAGTTTCCCAAAGTACACTTGGTACTCATTTCATCGACCCACTGAAGGGATGAACGGCTGAGTCGACGATGCCCGAACCGGAATACAACCCGGACCTGTGGCATGGAAGCACGAAGCGCTACAACTGAACCACTGGGCTTTATTTAAAAAATAATAATAACATTTTTTTTAGCTTTTATTTGTGCCGTATTCACGTTATATTGTTTTCTGCTCGTTTTTGTCGGTTTGTAATGCGCAAAAGGGGTCCCCCCAAATAGAGGTCATGGGAGGTTACCGTGACTTTCCAAAAAATTCCTTATTCGGCAACTTTTGCCAGACGATTCGGCAAAATGATCCTCATTAGGCAATATTTGGAGTTATGTTCGGCAATTTATCAACATTCGACGAAATTTGGTGTTCCCTTCGGCAAAAACATCATCATTCGGCAATAATTGGAGTTCCACTCAGCAAATTGAGAATTTCTGCCTCCCCCTCCCCCAAATTAAGGTTCAGATCGCCCTTGACTCAAAGAAACCATAACGCCCAAAGACATACAGTTGGCTCTCTGTTTAACGACGCTCTATTTAACGACTTTCTCTGATTAAAGACGGCTTTTTACGGTCCCAGATGGTCCACTATAGTTTTAAAAGCATTCTATTTAATGACTTTTTCTTCTTAACGACGATTTTGTGTGGTGCCTTGAAAGTCGTTAACACAGAGAATCAACTATATGTCTTTGGCGTTATGGTTATGGCAGAATTATATACACTGGTGCGCAAAAATTAAGGACGAAGTCGAAAAATTAGCATATCAGCTGAACGGAGAGGCAGAGCGGACAGAAAGACCAATCAGGAGATTAAGTAAGGTGATGTACGGTAGCACATGCGCAGATATGCAGGCAGACGTAATGGGGGAGTGTCTGAGTAGTATAAAGCATGTTGTCGATGTAAGATCAGTATTTCTGGCAAAGAGATTGCACGCCGTATAGCAGTTAAAATCACACCGAGTTGCTGCCTCAGCGAGAAATGGCGAATAATCAATTTATTAGACGATATCTGGATGCTTTTACCCGAGGTCGAATCATTGGGAAGTTGGAGGAAGGCCACAGTGTGACAAGTGTGGCTGCAGAGTTCGGAATTGCTAACAGCATCGTTTTCACGACTTTGGAGACAATTTCAAACTACAGGTACAGCTATCCGGGGGGTTCAGTAGTGGTCGTCTACGAGGAACCACACCCGCAGATGACCGGTATATTGTCTTACAGGCCAGAAAAAACAGGCGGCAGACAGCGGGAGAAATCATTAGACACACGACACAGGCGACTGGACGATCGATATCGCGTTTTTACCGTGGCCAGAAGACTGCACGGTGGTAGTCTGTTTGCACGACGCCCCTATACGGTGTGTACCTTTAACGCCTGCCCATCGGAGAAGGCGTTCTCTGTGTTGGCGGGAACACCGGAATTGGAGAGACAATGAACGGGGACGAGTACTCTTTACAGATGAGAGCAGATTCAGACTGAGTAGCGATTCTCATCGCATACTCATCTGGAGAGAGTGGGGAAGCCGCAATCATCCCTCTAACATCATTGAAAAGGGACAGGTATGGAGGTCGCGGTGTTCTCGTTTGGGGACGCATCATGCTTGGTAGTCGTACAGACCTTCACATCTTCGACGTAGGTTCAGTCAACGGGACCCGTTATTGCAACGAGATTCTTCTTCCATATGTGTGTCTTTTTAGAGGGGGGTCCGCAGTTCCTTTTCATGGACGACAATGCACCATGTCATCGCACAGTAGCTGCTGAACAGCTCTTAGAGACTGAGTATATTGAACGTATGGATTGGCCGGCACGATCTCCGGATCTCAATCCCATCGAGCATGTATGGGATTTTCTAGGCAAACGCTTGGTATCTCGTACCTTACCACCAGTAACGATTCGGGAGCTTCGATTGGCGCTGCAAGACGAATGGGCAGCAATGCCTCAACAACTCATTGGCACCCTCATTCTCAGCATGGGCAGACGCTGTGAAACCTGCCTAGCAGTCGGGGGAGATCATATCCCCTACTAAAGACCGGATGTTTCTTGCTAGACACCCCATCACAGGGATGTTTTGGCCTTCAGTCGCATTGCGCTCCATGCTACTTTTTCAATAAAGCTTCTTTTTATCCCTCTGATTTCTCTTTTAGTAAGTGTTTCTTACATTACACATGTCCTTACGTATTGGGGATTTTACGTTATTAAATGAGTTGATTTGGAAAGCTTTTGTACAAAGTTATATTGAAAAAACCGTCTCGTCCTTAATTTTTGCACACCAGTGTATATATATATATATATGTGTGTGTGAGAGAGAGAGAGTGTGTGTGTGTGTTTATCATTCTCACTCATATTTATTTCAAAAGACAAAAATGAAAAATAAATAAATAAACGAGAAATATTTTTCTCAAGAAACAAATTTCTTAAGCAGATGTTACTTGCTGTCAGACTGTTCGTGATTTTTTTTTTTTTTTTTTTTTAACCCTCTTAAAAAATGAGAAGAAATTAAGACATCCCAGCCAAATCCTCGGCTTTGAAATAAAAAGAAAAGAAGAAAAAAGAAATGAAGAGGTATTAAGCTCTTCCTACAGCGCCTCCTTCAAATGGTGGAATCAAACATTCCTAGCAAACCACTCTCTCAAACAGAAAAGCCTGCACTGCTAAGCCCTCCCGGGATTAAGTGAGCTTAGCCCCGGCGCCAGATGGCGCGCTCTCTGCCGATCAGCTGTGCTCTCCACTTCCCACATCGCTCCCGCCAATCTATTCCTCAAAAGACGTTCCGTCGTCTGTTCTCATTCAGTTTTCTGCGCGAGACGTGTGGAGTTGTAGGATTCCTCTGTCGCAGAATTCTTTTAAGACATGTTAAAAGAAAGCTCCGCCATTCAATGCCGTTTTCGCACGTGTGTTCACTTTCAGCGTGGAAATGGATGATGACGAAGAAAAAATACTTTATGTTTGGAATCATGTTTTAATTCTAATTTGAATAACTTTTTATCTGATTTTTTACTTTATGTAATTCTTAAATTAAAAATCAGTATGATTTAGAGATAGTACATTAGATGAACTGATGGTTGCGGCAGCGCAAATGCATAGATCTCTAAATTCATACATAAAAACTCTACTCAACTGTTTTAATTCTTTTTCTAATTTTGAAAATAGTTTCGTTTAGCCGGGAAATATTTTTACTATTTAAATATTCTAAGCACAAAATATGAAATGATCTATTTCATAAGCATGATAATGTTCAGACGCAAGTGAATATCATGAATGCATAATAGAGCTGGGTGCTATTCAAGTAAATGATGATCACACTTTATTTATAAAAAAAACTATGAATATTTAAAGTTGTTCATTTACATAAAACTATTTGTTGACTTATAAAAAGGTGTGAAAATCATCAATACTCAACCTGCAACACCTTTCTTAGTTTCAAAACTTTATAAACTTGATAACAATTTCTCTACCATTTGCACTTTTACGAATTTAGATTGTGTGTCAACTGTTGTTTTCAATTTTCTTTTTAACAATTCATGATGTTTTGAAATATCTTCTTGGGTTCTTTCAGTCCCGGAAACATAAAAAGTAGAATTGGTCATCAACAATACCCAAAATACAAGAAAATAAGAAAATTATTCTGAATATTCTGAAAGTGATATTCTTCAATTCAGAAATGCTATTATCACACTGATTCTGAAGTTGGAAAGATTTTAAATTTTAGTTTGTGAACCTTGCTATTTTATGCAAACTATAAAACACTCTTCCAAGCTCAACATTTGAATGCATAAAAGTCAATTCAAATGTAGTTGTTCCACATAATTAAATAACAGAAAGTTACACGGCACGTGACATTTCGTAAGGGATACAATCAAATTCTAACGAGGGCAAGTACTTGTGGAAGAATACTTCGTATAATATGAAAGAGTTACTTGAAAAAGAAAGACAAAAAGAAGTCGTTTTAAATGCTAAATAAAAATGAAACTGCAAAGTGCTAGATATCTATTCGCGAAGAACTGTATCTACAGAAAAATATATACAACTTTTTTACTCTTAAGAGTCCAAAAGAATTTTCGTCCATCCTAGTTGAATTCTGTCAAAATAATTTCCCCCAAACAGCAAATTGTGTTAAGATGTTGACTTTATTGTTGGAAATATATTTACGGTGTTTATGCAAAAGTGTAGTAATTTGCAGAGAGATGCAACGTTTAGAATTGAAGATGACATTAAAGAGTGATTAAATAAGTTGTTAAGAACTTAAAACTTGACGAACTTAAGTAGATCTTCCATGATGGTGGACAAGTTGGGCTTTACGTTCTTTTTTATGACTCTGTTGATGGCTACTGGCTCCGATTTAAGTTTTGACTCACAGCGGGCTAAGCCAGCAGACGATGATATAAGTAAGTCAAATTCTTAGTTACAATTTTGAGAATATATCCTTTTCTCTACAATTTGCTTATGAATTTTTAGTCACATTATTTACAATTGTATGATTATAATTGACTCTTTTTACAACGCGATGTTTCGTCATTATTATGACGAATATTTTCATAGTTTCGTTTCTTAGAATTTTAATTATAGCATTATCGTTCCGTCTTTTTTATGAATATCTACTTCAATGTATTGCTGTAGCACTTATGTTGTTTCTTCTGACTTACTTTGTTAATATGATCGTTGCTTTTAAACTGCTTTTTGACGGAATATGTTGGAAATACGTATTATTTTAGAAATGTATTATACTGCATTTCATGCACTAATATTTCACTGATTTTAAGTAGTAATCTTTAACAGAAAACTTTTTATTTTCCAATTCAAAATTCACAAAAATAGGTTCGGATTTATGAATAAGTGCAAAATGTAATTTGTTGAAGAAACGCTGCGTTTAAAAAATATAATGCGTTTAGAAGGCGTGGCTATAAAATATTCATTACTTTAGAATTATAAACTGTGTTAAAACTAATTCCTGCACAAATAGTAAGACGATTTCTTACAAACGTTCCCAATCAGTGTTGATTATTCAGCTCAAAATGTTCAAAAATGAATGTAGATTTATACGTATCTTCAAAGTATAAATTCTGAAATAAACGCTGCATTTTGATAAACAATAAACTTTAAAAGTATTTACTGAAATTATTTTAGAACATATTCTGATTTAAAAATATATTTTTCACAACTAATATATTGACAACTGGTAAACTTTAATCCCAATTTTTATTTTTTAACTCGAAATTCGCAAAAGTAATAATTAATTTATCCGGAACAACAAATTATAAATTCTGAAACAAACGCTGCATTTTGAGAAACAATGCATACTTCAAGTATTTATTTCACATATTTTAGAATTATTTACTGATTTAAAGTTATACTTGATGCATGGCGGGCTGATATGTTGATGACTAATAAACTTTAAGCCCAATTTGATTCTTTATCTCAAATTCGAAAATTTAATCGTGAATTTATCCGTAGCATTGTAAAAAACATTGTACTTTAAAAGTACTTACTAGAATTACTTCAGAATAATATACTGATTTAAAGATGAATTCTCCTTTCGAATAATATGTCAGTAACTCATAAACTTTAACACTCAATTCTAATGTTTAACTCGAAACTCGCAAACGTGATCATGGTTTTGGGCATAAATACTAGGTGTACACTGCGAGAAGATTTTTTATTGATTAAAACTATTATCCCCTTTTTCTTCGTAAAATTCTTAAATCTTGCCTCCAGATGCGAAAAAATGATTTTAATTAAAAGTATTACTACATTTATTCTGTGAAGTAAAAAAAGCGTTTTTAATGAATTATATTGCAGACTTAACAAAATTTAAATATTTCACAGATTAGAATTTTCTTAAAGTAGTGTATAATTACTTTTAATAACAGTTTTTCTCATCTGTGCATAATTTTTAAAATTTAAACGAATGTTAAGGAATTTTAGAATGAAAAATAACAAGTTAATTAACATTTTAATCATTTGTGAGATATTTAATTTTATAGGAGTATCTCGATCTTTTTTCAAACTTATGATCGTTAGTTTAAAGTACAGTTTTGAATGCCTAATATTTAAAACAAATCTTAAACCCTGAAATTAAGTAACAATTGTTCTTCAGCACTACACGTAACATCTAAAGGGAACTCTTGAATAAATAGGAATTAGTTTTTTTCTTTTTATTAAACTTTCTTTTAGTTTATTTTTTTTTGCATATATTTTAAGTGCTTTTGTTTTAACTGTGGAATTTTTAATACGTATTTAGCTTCTATTATTTTTTCCTTAAAAAATGATTGATGCAAAATAAACGTTATTTTTTAGTAAACTCTTGGTTATTCGCGAGTGAATTTACAATAAGGAATATGCATTTTCGCAGGAAAAAGCAAATACCAACGGATTTTTTTCGAAACATTTAAATTTAAACCCAGGTGGTTTTGTTATATTTACTTATTTGCTTTATTTTTTGTGCTTTCTTCATAGTACATACACTTGTTTTTATGTTAAGTTCTAT
Organism: Uloborus diversus; assembly: GCF_026930045.1. Lineage (NCBI taxonomy): Eukaryota > Metazoa > Arthropoda > Arachnida > Araneae > Uloboridae > Uloborus > Uloborus diversus. The sequence continues at coordinate 46,206,289 of NC_072736.1, forward strand.
TGTAAAAAAGTACAAAGCATTTTTACTGTACTATTTTCACTGTTTGCAGAAAGTATTATGCATCAATACAGCCAACTTTTTGAGGAAGGATAAGTTTTATCTTATTTGTCCCTCATTTTAGTCTTTTTGCGGTTTATCCGAGATTTTTATTATTCGCTGACTCGGATAATCGAAGGTTTATTGTATCACCAATGGTTTCGCAAATGCGTCTTTTCCAACACAGATATTACAATATAGGTAGGCCAACAACTTAAGAATGCCATAGAGTTTTCAAAACGTCCCCTTAATAGTTTTATCAAAATGCGGAAAGTATTTCAATGCATAACTTTTTGCAGCAAGATATGGAAATATTGTCAAAAAAAAAAAAAAAAAGGTTTTGTGTGTGTTTGTGGAGATATTTATTTTTGACGCCATACGCTTTAATTGTAGAGTTAGAGACAATAAACAGTCTGCCACAATATTTAGCATAAAAAACTGAACATAAAAAACAGTTTGATTGTACATTACCTTACGATTGTATTAAGTGACAATAATAATTAGTGAAGCCCGTATATATACGTAAAATCATCTTCCTAAAAAATACTTGTTGTATTTTCCTCTTTCTCTTGTTTAGTTTTTGTGAAATTATAGTCTTGTGCAAAAAAATAATAAAGGAGAAAAACTAACTGAGATAAAAGCAAATAATTAAATTTATTATTAAATGTAAGTGTGTGTCTGTACTGTGCTTTAGAACCAGAACGTAGAAATCAGTGTTTGTGAATGAAAAAAAATCTGTTCAAATTTGCATGCATCTGTTGCGCATTTTCAAAGATAACTTATGAAGTTGCACTGTAACAATCATTAATTTTTGACTGCATGCTTTTTTGAAAGTGCACAATTTTAATTTTCATCAAAAACAGAAAAAAAAGGTACCTCAAATAGTTTCACGACATTCTAGTCACTGAGTATTGCGTTTCCTGATTCGATATTTTAGCAAAATAGAACATTTAGCATTGCGTAAATCAAGCTCTAGCGTCTGGAAAATGACTTTGCATTAGATATGCATGAATAAACCTCTACAGATAGTTAACATCGTACTTTTTATCAGTAAACGTTCAAGGCCAGAAAACTCAACTGAAATGAAACTGAAAATGACAAAAAGTTCTACGAAACTGCTCATTTTTTTAAGCATTCTAAAAGTGAAACTGAAAGTTGGTGATTAAGATTATTCAACAGGGCATTAATGACAAAAAAAAATGTTGTTCACGTTTGCATTAGGGTGCTAGCGCACCCTGTTCAGTCTGTCACAGACCCCTGGGAACTGGGAGCTCTATTCGGATCGCAACAGGGTTGTTTCCTTCAGTCAAAAGTTCTACTTTAGTCAATAAAATTGATATATAGATAAAAACAACAACAACAACAGCAAAAAAAAAAAAAAAGGAGCGAGAAAAAACTTTCATTTTCCGTACGCTTAATTTTTTTTCCTGAAAATAAGGCGTGGTTTTTATGACGTCACAAATGATGTACTTTGGCGCATCTGTTTACCGCGTTTCCACGTTATGATAATCGAGAAGCGAATTAAATATTGCGCTCTACGCTTGCTATCCACCATGCCAAAACAAGTGAGCAAAGAAGTGAATTAAGTATTGTGCTCTGTAAATGCATCAGTGAATGACATTTCATCATTTGTGATGTCATCAGCAGAGCCGTAAACAATAAAAGTCCACCGATTAAAGTAATTTCTTTAAAAAATATTGAGATAAGTCAAATTATTTAAAAAAATGGCCAGATCCTGTGTTTTTAAGCATGCTCTTTCAGAAAAAAATCCTTTTAAGTTTCGGAAACGACCCCATCCAAACTCGCCGCTACCGTTCACCACATACCAACTGCATGGTGCAGCAAGTGCGAGTATTGTCAAAAGTTAGCTTATAATCAAAATATATTCTGGTAAATATTTTTTTTTTGGCACGGCCGATCTTACCGAAATGAAATGTTATTTGTCCAAAATTTGGTGACCATGCTAAAATTTGAACTATCAAAATGTTTCCCACCATTAAACGTAAACTTTCCCTTTAAATAATTTCTTTGAGCAGGTGCAAAATTATCATGAAACAAATTTTTAAACAGTGCTACTCCAGTATTTTGTTAATCTATTGCAAACTACGGTACATCATCTATTTCTGCCTTTGCGTGAAATTTTAAATTTCGATTATGAAATTAAATCTGCCTGTTCTACGTCATAAAGTTTAAACGATTTCATTGGCTGCTGTGACATCATCATTATATTTTTACAGTGCAGTAAGATTTGTTTAATACAGCAAGAAGTCAGGTTATTTAAGTTAGGCTTTGGGTTGGACTTTTCAATCCAGGGTCCCCCGTACCTACTACTATTTGTGGCTTGACCATTTGGACGGGACCCTGAAGACAGCTCAGATTTTTGATCAAGACCAGAAGCCAAGCAATCATTGGTCTAGCACCCCCATAGGTATCGTTTCACTTGAGACCACGAGCATATTGAACGTCTCCCAGTCATTATTAATGTAGACGGTGGATCCTCGACTGACTGGGATCGAACCCGAGACCCTCGGTCACAAGTCCAATGCCCTACCGATCAGGCCCCCACAGCCCTTTGATTTGGACTGTCACTTAAACAAAAATAGAATTTCGAGTTCTTTTTATAATTAAGAGCAAAAAAAAATATGAAACGTTAGTAACATCGTTCAAAAGATACCAAGAGACAAGAAATTCTTATTCATCAATTCCGCAAACCAAAAATGCTAGAAGCAACAAGCATTTTGAAACTTTCCATTTAAAGGTATTTTTATCGTGAGGTTCATTTTTTAAGCAATTTCGTAGAATGAGCTGTTAGTGTAAAACGCTTGGTGGATATCTTAGCATCCATTCTCAGTGAACTAAAATTAGAAGAACTGCATGACAATATAGAAATAAGTGTTACAAAATTATTGTTAGTTGATAGCTTGTGCATTGATTCGTGACCTGAGCAAAAGTCGAATCTTTCAGTTCACCGCAATGAAACTCAGACATGAATCTCAATTGTGACTGCATGAGCTAAAGAGTTAAATTTAAAAACGTATAATTTTCTTTAATAAACTTTGTTGAAAAATATAACACAGTTGAACTACTGAAAATTCAGAAAATAATAGCTTTGGTGGAAACAAGAAAGAAATAATGAAAATTTTCCAAAATGCCTATAAAAATATTTGATATTTTGAATATAAAGATACTTGTAGTAAACATTGTTGCATATTTTGTACTACAAGCTGTTAAAACTTTTTTGCTCTTCGTTAGTACAACGGCAACGATTAATGACCATAGCGGAATATTTATCCATGGGCGCTCCTTGAGAACAAAGTAATTTTCTAATCAAAGTGTTCACTAATGGTTTCGAAGAAAATCTTAATATTTTGCAGATGGTAATTCTTAAATGCTTTTGCATTCTTCTTAATAAATTACATAGTAAATAATAGAAGTGCTCACATGACTACAATGAAATGCTATTTGTATTTTACTGAAAAGTCTTCAATGCTTTTTGTTTGACATTGAAGTCTTTTATGCTATACAGGTAACCTATTTTATGTTTAAATGCTTGTATGTTTAAAATATTTCATACTGTTTGTTTTACAGTTGAGATTTTAATTAAGTAAAAGTTCTGCGGAGCACAGTTTAAATAACATTGCTCTGGGAGTTTAGGAATCATTTGCACTTCAAGCTATTATTAGCGCTGAAGGTACACATGTTGGTCTGGGCCCGAACCTGAAGGTTGTCCGAATTTTCTAAATGAGGGGTGAAATATATGTACAGACGTAAACGTCATTTGTGACGGGCCCCAGAATTTTTGTGCACGCCCATGGTCTTGTATAACTAAAATAGAACACAATTCATTTTACATTGAAGTCTTTAACCCTGTTTGCTTTACGAAAAGGTTTTTGATAAAGTAAAGATTCCACGAAACATAGTTTAAATGCCACTGGTTAGGGAGTTTAATAAAGGTCCATCATTTAAAGATCGGGGGGGGGGGGGAGTTATCGTAATTTCTGGATTTTTAAGAAACGTGTGGAAATTAGGCAATTTTGTACGTATTTTGTAGTTTTTTCCCTTTTAAATGTAGTAAACTTAAACCTATTGCTACCTCCGTGGAAAATTTTGAAATAATGGGCCTGATTGCAGAATCATTTTTTCCTTCATGAGAAAATTTCAAAACAATTACACAGCAAATAATGAGAATAACTCGCATAACCATAGCAAAATGTGGTTCACTTTACATTAAAGTATTCAATGCTATTTGTTTAACATTAAAGTCTTTCATGTTATTTGTTTAAAATTGACGTCTTTTGTAAAGTAATGCAAACTCCGTCAAAGTAAAATATGCATTGGCAAAAGTGCTGAATGTACAAAAATGTATAATCTCTGTACAAAAGGAGAGATCTGTTAATGTGACAATACCGAAAGTACCACCCTTTTCCTTAGAAGTGCATAGGTCGACATTAAATCCTGCTGAAGATAAATTATCTGTCAAGGCCGGCTTGCATAAATCTTGCCGCCTTTGCTGGTTGGGAACTAAATGTAATAGAATTAAAGCGAAGCTAAGGTTAATTAATACCAAGTTCCCGGCGGGAAAGAGTTACTAAGTTTCCAACAAACATTTCCTGGAATTGGAACTCTGTTGGTGGTTGATGTTGTGGTAATAAGTTGCCTTTGCCGAAGATGCAAGCGTCAACAAGCTGTCAAAAGTTGAAGGAGTTATTTTTCTTTGGCTTCGTCGCATCGCATTACGGACACTAACAGAGTCTCGCTGTCTTGCTTTAAATGCTGAAGTGATGAGAGGGGATATGATGTACTGCTTTTGAATAAGGATTGTGTTAGATAAATCCTGAGTTCAGACGTTATAATATCATTTGGAGCAGAAATCCAGTGAAAAATGGGGTGAGAATGTGTTTCCGAGAAAGATAGAGCTACTGACAGATCATGGTAGACATCTTATTTTCTCACGAACAAAGATTTTGTTATGTATGTATTTGTTACAAATTCTGCGGTCATTTATTTGCTAAGTCCGTATTAGAACTTTGTGTTTGTTTCTGTTTTAAAAAACGTTATTCATCAATGCAATTGTTTTTATTCATTCTTACGGGAAAACAAGCCTATTTATATCTGGTACAAAACTAAACAAACAAACATAAAAAAGGGATAGTCAATACATTGCCATTGATTGTAACAATTTGAAAATTAAAAAAATATATGCATAATCAAATTACATATACGCATGTTTAAGATTATCAATATTCGGATTATGGTATAAGGAAATGCCTAATTTGATCAGATTTTATATTTTTGTGTGCTGTTAGAATTTTGTTGTAATCAAGCAAAACAAGAATTGTATTTTTTTTTTTTTTTTAGGAAGAATAGGTTTTTTTAAAGTTGTTGGATCTTGTTTGGAATTTCCGTTACGATTTTGTGCTATATTTCCATTGAATCTATTTAATAATATCGCTAAATTCAAAGTTTCGTTCAGACTGTGATGGATTCCTCTTAATCATAGAGCTTTTGAGCAAGTGCATGGTATAATTTAATTAAAATGCCCTCTTGTTGTCGATTGCTTATTCTTTGTCTTTTAGTTGAACATTAAAAATTATTTTTCCCAAAGATTTATGAATTTTTAATTTGCACTATAAAGTAAGAGATAACAGTTAATATGTTTCACATGGTGTGAACCGTTGCTACTAGTAATGTGCCGGATCGTTAAAAAAAGTAGATCCGCGGATACGGATACGGATCATTAGTGTCAAGATCCGCGGATACGGATCTCAAAATGTTTTTTTCCAATTCAACTATCCAAGTGTAAAATTTACTACGGAAGGTATTCCCGGGTCTATAATAACACTGTTTCCTCAAAAAATGTCATCTATGGCGAAAATATAATAAAGACTATGAATTACTTTTTGAAGAAATCTCAGTTAAAATTCATGGAGAGTTGGAAGGAACGGGTCAGCGCAGCATTAATGCTTAAATAGAATGTGAAAAATTATTTCTATCTTGCTCGGTAGATGTAGGATACAGGAGCAAGAATGTAAAACTGCTACTGGATAGGCTAGAAATCGCATTTTATTTCAGCATAAATGCAGCGCTGACCCATTCCACCCAAATTACTTCGACCGACGAAATAACATAGCCGGGAACACCTTTACAAACAGTAAATAGAGACTTTTGTCTCACTTTTTTTGAAGGATGCCGGGACAAACCAGAATGAAGAAAAACAGAAACCCCATATCAATAACAAAACTAATATTAAACTAAAAATAAAAAAAAAATCTCTCAGTCGGCCGTTGGCTTCTGAATTTTATTTTACTTGACCTTATAATTTAAATAAGCAATAAAACCTAATTTAAACGGAATTTATGTCTTTTGTTCAAATATTTAAAAATTTTTAGAATAGAAAAGATCCGTTTACGATCCGTCAAAAAAGTAACGGATACGGATACAGATCTTTATTTTCCTCGGATATTCACGGATACGGATATCCGGAACATCACTAGTTGCAGCGGCTAAATTATTGCAAAAGGACGGCACGTTTTCAGGCTGTCGTGTTCAAAGGGAAATCAACATGAGAATCGCATTAGTTTAATTGCCAGTTGATGAAAACTGAACAATATGATTTATTTCGCCATTTTCACTGAAAACAGGAGTGGGTATGAAGGAAAAATAGTTTCCTGGGTCTGTTTGATGTTATTTTAATATAAACCTCACTTCAGGCGTAATGTTTTTCGAAGAAAAGTACAGTTAAAAAATTTCTTAAACATTGTTTTATGTTCAAAATATAAGCCATTTCATAAAACTATGTATTTGGTGAGTTTTTTAATTTTTTGTTTAGTTATTTGCTTATTATTTATTTATTTTTTTTTCACTGTCAACATTAAAAGAATACCCATTTTTATGAAACATGTAGTAAAAAATAGTTTATCAGAACTTTTCAGTAACAAAAAAAAAGAAAAAAAAATCTAAACTATGGTACATTGTTTTTTACCGATTGATTTAAAACCAACATGCTTATAGAAATAACTTGCACTACTTATATATGTACGACAATGTAGCAAAATATATCAGCTGCATTTTTAAAATTGCTGCTGTTTAACATCAAAACTATTTGGAAGTATAACTTTTATTTATGCTGTGAACAGAACCGGCGGGAGGTCATGCCAACCCAGTGGGAAACTAGGGACTCTGCTCGGAATTGTAGTTCAAGTTTTATATGTTTTATAGGGTCATGGGGCCCAGAGGCAAAACTGACTGGGGGCTCGCCTTGGCTCTCAGTGGTACCTGAGCTAAAATAACAAACCAATGTTTTAAGCTAAAGCAAACACTGTAAAACTCTATTTTATATTCTAGTTTTCAGACCATAGCGGAAAAACGGGAGTGACGCCATGTGAGGTGAGACGCCATCCCTTCGAATATTTAGTTATTTAGAAAGAGATGGCTATATTTTTCACTGTTTTTATTTAGTTTTAGGCACTTCCTTCTTAACGTGTTAGTTCTTGTTCGGCTGCTCTCGAGTGTGACGTGTGTATGACAAAAAGATCATTTTAGTGCGAGCATTTTTTGACGAAAATTTTGAACCGCTTTGGTTTCAATAAGTGTTTAATGTAAAACAAAGACGTCGTAACGTAAGAAATGGGGGGTTTTAATGTTTGATTTAGCTTGTTATTAACTTATTTCAACTACATTTTGCAATATATGTTAATATTTAGGTACTTATGTGGCATTTCTCCCACATAATGAGAACAGATGCCAAACTTTTCAAAAATGTCAATGACGGGGCGTTTTGCTTATAATATTTTTGTTTTTTGAATGTCGGGAAATGCGCGAGGAAGCGTACGGTTATCAGAGCAGTGGAGTGAAGATAACTTTAATTCTGACTGTTTAAAAAGTTAAAAAAAAAAAAAAAGGAACAGAAATATCGAAAAATGAAGCTCAAAAACTTTATGGAATACTGCGAATTCCTAAATCAGATTTTAAAGCTTCTGGAATATTCCTGCCCAGTCCTAATGCTATTCCAGATCATGTCTTTGCTATATCTGATTTAATTGAAGTTGCTAGTTCTGACATTCCTCTTGAAAGTGCTGCCACTCCAGCTCTGTCTCCATAAAACCCATTCCAAAAAAAAAAAAAAAAACATCCATCAGTAAAGAAATTCCTATGAAGATTCTTGAGCAATCTTATCCAATCCTAAAACCACCTAGCTGAGTAGTAAAGCGAAAACAAGTTGCCTGTGTGCACGGAATGTTAGAAAAATTATTATTTAAAAAAAAAAACCTGACTGTGTTAAATGTTCCTTATGCTAAAAAAAGTCTGCTTAAGTCATGTGCAATGCACTGTAATTATTGTGGTAGAGAAATGATCTGCAAAAAGATCAAAAACAGGAAATAATAACATAGGTGGCGTCTTTCCCACACTATATGGTGTCTCTCCCAAACGTTATGGGAGAGATGGCCTGCTGTCAACTTACATTTTTTATTTTTTCTTTCTTTTTTATTTAACTCTTAAGCTCGTTAATGGTAATTTTAACACTTAATAATAGTGTCACTTTAAAATAAAACATAAATGGTTGGTTTATATTGCATTTATAATTTTTTATCTAATGTCTACAAAAAGTGTGGCGTCTCTCCCACTTTTACCCTAAGTTCTTCTGTTTCTCGTTTATTCGTTAAAAATACAATTTCCAATGAAAGTTTGGGTTTCAAAATATCGTTCATACGAATTCTTAGAGTATGGGTCATTCAATAAAAGGTTTTTATTAGAAAACTTGTGTGCTTGTGTATGTAAATAAGCAATTTTTCCAATTCCAATTTTTCAATTTTTTTCTTACTTTGTTTTAGATATAGATGCATAAAAAAAAAAAAAAAAACTTTGTGTCTAAATATTGCGTGAACACATTTTTAAGAATTTAATAACATTTTTTCCTGAAACATTTAGAAATCTTACTGATTTTTAAAAAGTAAAAAAAAAAATTTTTCTTAGTTTTGTTCAAATTTTATTTATTTTTCTTTTAAACTTTTTCATTTACTGCGATGTATTTATTCCGATTAAAAAGTTTAAAAAGTAAATAAAAATCAGAGTAAATATTCGCGACAGCTTGAAATTAGATTTTATTAATCTTTTTAAAAATAATGCTTGAAATAATTTTACCATAATGCTGACATCTTGAAACGAATTATATCAAGCATTAAAACGGGAAACTTTAAAAACTTCCCAAAGGCCATTTTTGATAAGATATAATAAAAAACGAACGTACGCTTGAGCTGTTTGCGTAAGATAAATTCTAATTGCTTCCGAGTTTTCGGTGCTTTTTTTCCTTGGTTGAACGCGTCTGGGATTAAAAAAAGTATTAAAACTCTTCATCAATATATTGGTTTGAGGAATAAAAACAAAACTAAGAAAACATGCTAAGAAGAAATATTATCTCTAAAAAATCATCACTTAAGCTGTGATCTTAAATAAAGATTAAAAGCAAAAAAATAAAGTCTTCGCCTTAGGCAAAACGGTAGAGCACACCATCATCAAAATGAACATCGCTACGGCTTGATTAAAAAGATATTTTGTTTACATTTTTCTTTTTCGTTCACCAAATCACGTGATGTAGTTCGACTGAAAATACTTCACACTGGCGTGAAATATTGATTTAGATGAAGTTCTTAGAATAATTTAGCTTTTATTTATTTTTATAGCGTTCCAAATGGGGGGTTAAATGGAAATTGCGCAATGTCTAATCTTTTGATCTGACCTTTGTGAGCAGAAAACAATCAAGTGATCCCCGATGTTGTGGGGTCATGTTTGTTCTCTGTTCTAGCAGCGTTCTTTTTCGGGTGAAAATCTGATGTATCCTTGTAGTTTATTTTCTATCGTGTGGCGATTGTGATGGCGAAGAATTTATTACGAAACATGTTTAAGGAGATAGCAGGCGCCACCTAGCGTGTTTAGAATAATAGCGCTATTTGTATTCGCTGCGTTTATGTTTATACATTGGTAAGCACCGAGCTTCAAGTTTTGCTTTTCTTTGGCTAGCTTGTAAAGTAGTTACTTTATGTGATATTCTTTCAAAACAATAATTTTAACCTTTGCTCCGAAATTAAACAATAAAGGTAACTGTTTAGAGCAGCAAAACACGCCCGAAAAACCACGCAGTAATGCTACACTTCAGTAAAAATAAATAAATAAATGCAAAAATAAATATTACATTTGTTCCTCACAGCTTAAAACTTTTTTCGGTCAAGGTTTTCAACCGGATTTTGAAACATCGCTTTGATTTTCTTGGCATTATTCTACCTTTTCGAATTTCTGTGTTGCATTGCTTCGAGTTTCTAAAATTTTAAATTTGGTAGAAATTTCAATATCTTTTCAGAGTTTTTAAATTCCTAATTAATATAATTGAGGAAAAGACACTGTTAAAACAATGAGGTCGTTTCCAAAATTTTAAACGCATTTTTTTTCTGAAAGAGCATGCTTAAAAACATCTGACCATTTTTTAAATAATTTGTTTAAGTTTAACATTTTAAAAAATTACTTATATCTGTGCGCTTTCATTGTTTACGCTTCTGCCGATGACATCACAAATGATGAAATGCCATTCAGTGTTGCCATTCTTAGTGCTAAATATTTAATTCACATCTTTACACACGTGTATTGGCAACGATATGGTTGATAGCAAGCGTAGAGCACAATATTTAATTCGCTTCTTGATTATCATAACGTAGAAACGTGGTAGAAAGATGCAGCAAAGTGCATCATTTGTGACGTCATCAAGACGACGCCTTGTTTGAAAAATCGGACATTTTAAAAAATTAATTTAAAAAAAAAAATGTTGGAAAAATTGAAGCATTTTCTGCGTCCATGTTATTTTTTATTTTTTTTGCTCATTCTATCCATTTCAATGACTAAAAGTAGTACTTTTGGCTAAAGGAAACCACGCCATTCTAATAATAAAATAGTCATTATAATAAACATACATTTTAAAGCAGGCGAAATGAAATTAAAAAGCCCCCGCACATCTAAATCAATTCATTAAAACATAGTTGGTACAAAAATTTTTTGAAAGTTAGATATGATTCAAAGAATCATGATGCATACTTAAGTCCTAAGATAGGTCCACTAGCCACAATAAATAAATAAATAAATAAATAAAATAAAAATGAAAATATATAGTTATCTACCAATCACAAGGCAAATAACCCTCTGATCACGTAACTCGTTACCTTGCAAACAACAAGAACAATAGATTAATGGACAAACGTAAAGGCGCTTCGAAGTGGCAACACTAACCAGGAAACCACACGATAGTGTAATTATGAAAAACATTTCCAATAGGTACCAATTGAAAGTGCATTGTAGAACATGTTTCTGGAAACATACATTATTTGCCGTCGTGTCTTCGTTATCAAAATATGAGGTCCCAAAGTCTGCCGAAATTTTAGGAAAATTCGCCAAATTCAGCGAATTACAGTCAGTAATGGAAAACATCGTACACACGATTTTCAGATGGATATAGACGATTAAATTGTGTAGGGTCTGATGGGGGAAAGTGGTCAATGGGTTAAAGTGGTCATACGTCAAATAAATGGCTATAGCTTGGAAACAAATGTTCGAATGAATGTGAAAATTTTAGTTTAGAGTAGGACAGTTAGAAACTACATTTTGAATACAAAATTTTAAAACTGGCAAAATTTTATTTGGTAAAAAAAATATTTTGCGTCAATATGAAAAATTTAAAAATCTAAACACCTATTTTAATTTCCTTGGGAAATTTTGTTTGTTAGAATTAGGAACAGATTGACTACACAGGAAGCTTCCTACATGTCTTAAGAACTCTTACTCATTAGTATTTAGCTGAATCTTTTTTAGGTAATTTTTTAGAACAATTTAAGTAAGATGGGGTAAAGTGGTCATAATATTAGGCTTAACGAATATTGTTCTTCTAATGTCACTTAATCTTTAAGTATAAGGCAGATATAATATTTATATTTACTTAATATGTATTGTTTTTACAGTAAACGGGGTTAAATATTCGAGTATATGTGCATATATACGCATAAATACTCGTGTAGGCACGTACATAGGCGTATTCACATAAATGCACCAATAAATACGTATATGGGTATGTCCAGGTATTTTTTATCCATACAGCTATACATTCTACTATACACGTATATGCTCACTTATACTCGTATATACATGAAAACTTATACACTCAGGTAGACACGTAATATACGCGGTCGTACTCGAGTAGACACTAACATACAAGCATAAGAAATAAAAGTATACAGGGTGAGTTTAAATTCTTGAGCAAATTATTAAAATGTGTTAAAAGGGAGGATAAGAAGCAAGAATAATAAGGAACATATGGTCACAAACACAATGCTGACGCGCTACATGCACGCAAAGCCAGAAACTGATGGATGTAAAAAAAGTCAAATTTATTACACAAAGACAATTTTACACAGCATTTTAGGTTTCAAGAAAGTTTTAAAGCGATTGATGAAATTTGCGGCCTGCAGCTGTAATACATGTGCGTCGCAATCATTAAGCACTCTCTGTTGCAATAACGAGACTTTTGAAGAACATTCATAAGCCGCTGCGCCTTTGTTGCGATGCTACTACAGGCCGTAACTTTTAACAACTGCTCTAAATAATTCTTAAAAACTAAAATAGTAGGTAAAATCATCTTTGTGCAACAAATTTGTGCCCTGCTTTGCATCCATCAGTTTCTGCCTTTTTGTGCATGTAGCGCGTCAGTGATTATAACTTCTTTATGATTCTTAGCTTCTTATCCTTCCCTCTCACACCCCTTTGATTTTTGCCCAAGAGCTTAAATTCACTCTGTAGCCCAACATGTATATAAGCGTATATTCTCGTGTATACATACATGTACTGGTGTATGCACGTAAATGTACGTATATACATCTATACAGGTATATGATTGTGTTTAATCGTATGCATTCATATATACTCGTGGTGAGTAGATACATACCCAAAGATGCACTGGATGTATCCATGAATTAACTCGTGTATACCCGTATATGTATGTATGTACACTTATATATGCGTATATAGGTCTACTGTACACATATATACTCAAGTATTCACGTATTTTCTCGAGATACAAGTGTATACGCGCATATGATGTTTGTTTATACGCGTATATACTCGTATACACATGACACGTGTATACACGTGACACGTATATACACGTGACACGTATGTACTCATGTAGACACGCATGCACTCCTGTAGGTTATCACGTATACATGCTTATGTACTCGTATGTATGCTTATATACTCGTATATACACGTATATACTTGAGTAGGCACGTGCATGCATATATCTGATGTATACATGTATCTGCTCATATAGGAATGTGTTTACTCGTGTATAACACGACACGAATATATTCGTGTATACACGCATGTACTCGTGAATATATTTGTAACTATAAAAAGAACCGAAATGTACAAGTTTTAAGGTTATTTATAATGGTTTTGCATCTATTTTTAACTATAACCACTTTACCCCATGCTATGACCACTTTCCCCCACCCCATGAGGTAAAGTGGTCATAAAAACATAGGGAAAAGAAAATGCTATAAAACTACTAAAATCAATGTTTTTCTTCCTAAAATTCAATGTACCGTGTTCTTTAATAATGCAATGTAAAATAACAACAAAAAAAAAAAAAAATTGAAGTGTTTAAAGAATTCGTTGTATTTATTATTTATCTAAGTTGAAAACCTGCGATTTTATGACCACTTTACCCCACCAGACCCTAGTCAAGTTAGTAAATTTGGCACTTTTCTTAAACAGACTTTAAGACCTTATATCTGTATAACGGGCAGACGAAGGCAACAATTTTTTGCGTCAGAAATATGTCTTTCGATTGCTACCTATACCAAATTTTTTACTATTACATTATTCGTGTGGTTCATTGGCAAGCACTCTTATTTGCTCAAAAAATTGACAGTAATAGAAATAAAGAAAAAAAGATACTTTTTCTACTGTTAACACTCAATTGAAATCTACTCTGCTTTTCTTGGTTTCCGGACATGTTTAGAAAAAATAAACATGCAAGCATATAAAGGGTCCATTCCACCGTTACGTGCGGGAAAAAATACGCTTAAATTTCATTAACATTTGGTCATATCTCTTAATATTTTAACGAAACAGGGGTACGCATTTTTTTAATCTTTACATTTGATACAAAGATACTCCTGACACAATTATATTTTTATTGAACAATTTTGTTATTTAAAATTAAATTTATTTACATGCGTCACGTGCGGGACATCCAAAAACAACCTCTGGTAACTTGCTTATGAATAAGCTAATATTTTTGCTCTATTAATACAGCAATGAAGAAACAAATTGTAGATTTTGAAAGCTATGGTTCCAACATAAAGGAAACATATTCCATTAGTTTAGAAATAATTATTTAAACCATTGAAAAAAATATGTATATGCTTATTCCATTGAAAACAGTTATTTTGTCCTGCACATGATGGCTCCTATATTTCATAAAAAATAAATAATTTTTGAAGAAAGATTTTGCTTAAGAAGTCACACATGCGTTTGTGAGTTCTTAAGCAACAAAATTTTGTGCATCATCCATTTAAATTATTATTTTTTATGAAATATATGAAACGTCACGTGCGGGACAAAATTACCGTTTTCCGTGGAATGGCCCAAAGAATAAATACAACCTTTGTTCTTTTAAATAAAATGAATAAACTAACAACATTTTGATCCACAATTGAATTCCTCTGCTAGCAAAAGCAAAATAGTTTTTGTTTGCTTATTTAAAAAACTATCCTGTTCAAAATTCTTAAAATATTTCGCGTATCACAAAACAAAAATAAATTCGTATTAATTTTCCTCAACTCAAATACCAAATGTTTAAACAAGTTAAAAACACCGAGATTAGTGCTTCAAAACTGAGTAACTAAATTCATTGTGCATCAAAACGTTGGTAATTCATTCATTTTATGTAAGTATGTGTTTCGACTTAATCAACAGCATTTCTTAAACTACGGTACAAAATCATTTATTAATCTGTCTAGTATATCACTGCCTTGAGAAGGTAAAGCGCAGTAACTGCAAATCTTACATTTTTCGTTCTTTTTTTTTTCTGTCATCTATTGTAGTTAAGATTTATTGCACAGGCTTGCTTATTTAGTCTCCGATGATAGTAAAACAAGACAAAAGCGTCAAAGTTCAACATTTCCCGATTTTTAGTAAGGAATCCATAACGCGTTCTTCAAATGCGTCAAGACTTCGTTTTTGCAGGCACTGCGCTTTGCCCTACCATGGTAAATGACAGTTAGTACAACAAATTATAGAGTTTTGAAAAAATACTATTGGAGGGATTCAGATTTTTTTTGTTTTCATAAACTTAACTTAAAAATCTCATTCTGCAGTGGAAATGTTTCAGCTAATATTTCCGTTTAAAAAGAAATTAACATTCTTGAAAAATAATTGTCTTTTGTTAAAATATGCAAATGCAAAACAAGTACTTTCTCTTCTTGGAAAAAATTTTCTGTGGAAGAAAACAAACTTGTTTTTGTAAATTTTCTTTGAATTTAGTACGTTTTAGTTTTGTTTTTAATGGTAATTTTGAATTATTTAAAATACAAAATATGAATGAATCTATTTTGTTTGAAACTATAACATATGATGATAAATCTTCAAAAATAAACCAAACCTACATTCCATAAAAAATGATTCTTTGAAGATGAACAAAGCACATACAAGCCAGATACAAGGGATGGACTATGGGGTGATAGCTTGAGCTATTGAGCCGTTATAGCTTATTAGATGTTGAAGCTTAAAAAACGCAATTTTACACGTTCTTTAATAATGTTAGGTGAAGGAGGGTTCGATGATGCTCCCATGGAATGTTTTTCGAAATAAAAGTTCTAAAAATACGACTAATGTCCATCGTTGATGACGCTAGGGGAAAGGATGAGTAAGTCTTTCTGTTAATAACTTCAATCGGGCTCGGCATACCCTTCTTTGATATCTCTAACTCTTTTTATTTGTTTTAAACAAAAATACTGTGATAAACTCTCCTCTAATTTTTTTATGAGTTTATAATTATGGTTTTCCATACACATACATATAAATTGTGTGTATATGTGTAAATTCGGATACTTAGCAACGGTTACCTATAAAAATCAATCACTCTCTCCTTGAAGAATTTCTGGGTACTCCCTTGCAAATGTCATCACTCCTGATAAGAGAGACAAGAGGAGTAATTTCTCCAGGTTTTAAGAAATTTAATGACTTAAGGTTTTTATATGTTTTTCTCTTCAATATAACATAATTGAGAGTACACCTTTTGCTCCAAACTCTTGAAAATTATTGAAAAACTGGACTTGAAAGCGTTACCAATGGAATTGAAGCGCTAATAATTGAAATCAATATTTTTATCTTGAACATATAGAAATAAAAACAAAATAATTTAGTTTTTTGTTTTTATTTCTATATGTCTTATTTTTTAAATTTTTATTTTTAAAATGAGGAACTTGAATATGTAAATGGCTAAGGTTCTAAATTATGTAATTGAGTAGTATTTCCTCATTTGTACTTATCCTAATAGCTCCTTTCGAACCAAAAATACTGTCTAGAATAATATTTTTATCTTTATTGTCACTTGTTATATCTCTTTTATTGTTATGTGATTCGCACAGAAAATTTGCCAGTCCAGCAACAAAACCAATCTTTTTTTACGTTGAAAGCTGATATCAGAAAGCCAATATGAGAAATTCTCAATTTCTTTCAACATAAGTGTTTGACTCAGTATTTTTTAAATGCTTTATTTTAAATAACTTAAAGACTTTTGCGTTTTTAATTTTTTTTCAAAAATGGAGGAGGGGGACATGTGAGCTACCAAGCTTTCAAATTCCGAAATAAGAAGTAAAATATTCTAAGGTTTCATCCACAACTGATTCCGATCTACCAATTGTTGGTCGGATTCTTTGTGCCGCTATTCGATGGAGATCCCTCGGCTACCGAGAAAAATTGAATGCATAATTGAAAGATAATTTTGGGTTTTAAAATTTTGTTAAAAAAAGTAGGAACGAATGTGACTAACCAAGTTTTAAATGCCGAAATAAAAAGTACAACACACTCAGGTTTCATCCACCAGCTGATTCCGATCCACCAATAGTAGGTCGGATTCTTTGTGTCGCTAATCGATGAAGATCCAGCGGCTCCCGAGAATAATTGAATGCATAATTGAAACATAATTGAATAGTCCGTTTTATTGATCGTGCACATTTCCGTGCTAACTGTCAAGGAGCATTTATTGCGTTATTGATTTGCTCAGGATTGTTGAAAATTACGACCATCGGACAACGTTGAGGCTGATACATAATTCACTGAAAGTGGCTGATCGAATGAGAGAATGAGCTATAATGATATTATAAAATTGTCTGTATCTGGGAATAAGTGCTTGTTTTACACCACTGCATCCATTAAATCTTTGGTTTTCTTGATTTAGTGTCATTCTGTCAAAAGCAACAGTTTACAACTTATGAAAAAAAAACGAATGTAACAGATACAAGCGAATAATAAATATTAGAGTCAGCGAGAAGCAAAGGGATGTAGGTGGACATTTTCAAGTTTTAAGTAAAACACGTTTAAAGTTGCGGGGTTTGGTAGGTTTTTCTTGATTTTTTTTCTAAATCATGTTGTATAGCAGCGTAGCAGGGGTACAAGTTACTATCCCTTACGCCAACGCAGAGAGGAGATTCCTATTGCTTGTATTGGTTCTCTACAAATTTTTAATTTTGGCACAAACATCTCTTTGCTTCTTACTGCCTCATATGTAATAAAATGAAATATTTAACAATTAAACATAAAAACATAAATTCAACTATGAATATTTCTCTAAATCTCGTTCATTTTTTTAAACGAGCAAGAAAAACAACCAAAATTTTCAGACAATAAATACTCTCAAAGAATGACTTTTTTATTATTTAACAAAAAGGCTACAAAAACACTTTCCAGAAGCTCAAAATTGACAACTTGTTATTTGTAAAAAAGAGAATTTTTTGCCACTACGTAAAAATGCTTTTTCCATTGCTTAAAGCTTTTTCCCAAGGGCTATATCAATCACACCAAGTGTCGAAACATTGAAGTCGAAGTCATTTATTTATTTTTTTTTATTTACAACTCGCGACCTCGTCGTCGACTGTTGGAAGTTAAATCAACCACATCCACTGATGAAACAGATACCAAGCGTTTCAGCTTTCAAGAACGACTTTAAAAAAAAAAATCGAATCTTCGCTTCCTCTTCACTCTAGTTCTTTCTTCGTCGTTGAAGTGGAGATTGTATTATGTACAAGAGGAACAGCTGTCGCAATAGATGAAAGACAGAATCGCTCCTCTTATAACTGAAGATTTCGCTAAAATGAAAAATCTCGTAAATCTCGCTCGTCGTGTTTTTTGTTGGGATGTTACTCTGTGCAGATAATTGCAGATAGCAGGAGGATCTAAAAGCCAAGAGTTGATGGACGCGGATGTGCGGTTGAAATTGCTTATGTCTTGTAAGAGACAACGTGCACTGTTGAACATTCAAGTGCTTCTTGGATTTTGACAGTTCGAATTTTTGCTTAGTTTTACAGTTGATTCATTGGTTTTCGCTGCTTGTTGTTTTTAAAGTTTTACGCTCAAATTTTGATGATGTAAAAGATAAGGAGGTAAAAACGTTGTGTTATGTAATTGAAACATCGAGTTATGTGTTCAGATAATTCAAAAATGGGAGATTTCAGATAAAAGAAGATATGTTTATCATAAGTACAGCTCTAATTGCTTCAAAACTTTGATGGCATTAAATTTAAAGAAGATAACGTAACTTGGTCTGTTGGGAGGTCTTATCTTACAGGAGTTTGCAGATAAGAATTCTGATAGTTATTGGCCGTATCCACCGGTAACTGGTTGACATATTTGAAGCAAAATCATTCGCATTTCCTCACACTCCATACAAAATATGTATAAAAAAAATTGTTTTCGCTCGGTTTATTGCTCTTTTAAGCTAAATGTAATGTCGTAATTAAATTCGCAAAAGTATTTTTGGATGTGTTTTTGGAATATATATATATACGCTGACGAGCCAAAACATTATGACCACTCAGTCAATAACGCGTTGTGCCACATTTGGCCTGCAAAACAGCTGCGAATCGTCTTTTGTTGAATGCCACAAGCTCTTGGTGGACGTACGGAGATAGATTGTACCAAATGTTAATACAGCGGTCACGCAAAGTTGAGATATCCTGACATGCTGGTGTTTCAGCTCTGAGTTGCCTTTCCATGAGATCCCAAGTGTGCTCTATAGGATTTAAATCTGGTGAATTTGGTGGCCAGGGCAATTATTGGAATTCTTCATCATGCTGCCAGACAACTCTCTTCCATTCATCCAAGGACCAGTCTCAGTGTTCTCGGGTTCACTGTAGGTGTAGTTGGCGATGACGATTGGTCAATAGAGGCACACGAGTGGGACGTCTGCTGCGTAGTCCCATATCCAACAGTGTCCGCGGAACTGTGTGTTTGGAAACACTTCCACTCGCACCTGCATTGTATTAAGCTGTAAGTTGATCAACTGTCTGCCTCCGATTTTGCTTTACCAAGCGGGTTAGTCTCCGACGTCCCTTATCTTTAATGACGCGTGGCCGTTCAATACCTTTACGCCTACTGTTGGTTTCACCGTCTTTTTCCCGCTTTGCATAAGTACTAACAACGACAGATCGTGAACAAACTACAAATCTTGCAGTTTCTGAGATACTCGTTTCGAGTCTTTGGGCCATCACAATCTGCCCTCTATCAAATTCGCTAATATCGTTACCCTTTCCCATAACTTGCAAAAGAAAGTGCTCGAATTAAGCCTTACTTTCTCCAGCCCCAGTTATACCAATCCTACCTCTTCATGTGTTCTCCACGTCATCCAGATGAGTTCTTTTTGAAAAGTTAGGGGAGGTCATAATGTTTTTGTTCTTCAGTGTATATATATATATAGCTACCTTCATGTACAGAGCTTTAATTCAGTCACTTACCGCCTTTTTTTTAGGAATAAATCAAAAAATATTTTCAAAGTTCAATTATACGTCATTAAAATTTTCCTAAACATAACTATTAATAATAATTTAGGTGAAATATTTTAAGTACAATGTATATTTTGATTTGAATACGACAAAATATTTTTTTTCCTTTTGGAAATGTAGAAATCACCCGTGGATTTGCCCTATTTTTATTATTATTATTACAATATTTCAGGTGCGTCTCATCACTGTAGATGTAACAAAAAATGAATACTTAAGAAAATAAAAATATATTTTCTTTTAAACATTAACCAAATAAGTGTATCTAAATCTCTAAAGAAGTAACGTCTAACTACTTTTGTTTTATTGTCATACGTTGTTCGATAGACAGTTTCTATCGATACGATTCCTGTAGGGGTGCAGTGAAAATTTGATAAGTGTGTTTCTGTCAATCTGCTCTGCTTTGAATTCGGTTAAAATCTATGAAAACTAATAGATACTTCCGTCCCCGTAAGTAAACCGGATTATAGAACCCTCACCGGAAACTGTAACCATGTGTGGATTTTCCCCCTTTCTTTCTTTTTATTTCTAGTATTTAGGTAATCATCCATTGTTTGCTTTTCTGTCTAAATTTACTGTATATGTACAAGCTCAATCAACCCGCCTCTAATAAAAATTCCACTTGCTTTGGGAAATCATACGAACCACATGTCTAGACGCTACTGCATTTTTAATCAAATACATATTCCATACATTTTATTATATTAAATTTTATTTTCCTTTACTTACACAAACAAGAATTTTTCGTTTGATAGTCATGCTGAATAACTTTGTAAAAATACCAGGTTAAGGTCTTACACTAATCAAGAAAATAACTGTCAGCCAAAAAATTACGCAAAATGTTGTTATACAATAAAAACATTAATAACTTTTTTGCTCTAAAATTTGGTTCCTTGTGCTTGTTTCTGAATTTATTTTTAAACTTATTTCCAGGTAAACATTCATTTAGAACTATTTGTGTAATAAACCACGTGATTACCAAAAAAATATGACGTAATTAATGTGTAAATAGGATTTGATTTTCATTTTTAAAGTTATTTTTGATGTGGCAGTAAAATTATGTAAGCTACTTATGTGGTTCTACTTCGTAACATTACAAAATTATGAATTAAGTTTATTAAGTTTATGTTGATTAGCTATATACATATCGTCAAATTAGAGCAACCGTAAGAAATCTAACTCCACAAACAACAGTAGAATATCCTTCTGCTGTTTAGAAACAATGATATAAGACGCAGTGAGAAGCAAAGGCCAAAATTAAAAATTTGGAGATAACCAGTACAAATTGAAGGTAAACCTCTCTTCTATCTTGGGGCAAGAGATAGTGCTAGTAGCCCTGGTAGGTGCTGCTGTATAGCATGATTTATAAAAAAATCAATGCAAACAAACCTAAGAACGCAACTTTAAACGCGTTTTACTCAAAACTTGAAAATGTTCACTAACACTCCTTTGCTTCTCACTACCTCATATGTGTAACAAATGTTTTATGTAAAACTAAAAGCGGTCCTTGCAATTGAATGTCATAAGACATCTTTAAGTATAATTTAATTTTGAATAGCTTAACTTATGGATTGCATATGATCAATCAAATAAAAAAAAATGAAAAACTGGCGTAAATTTTGTCTCAAGTGTATTTGAGTTGGTGCAATTTGAAAAGGATGCAACTCAATTAACGATGGAAAACAAAGAAAAACTTTGACTTTTAAATGAAAGTAAATTAACTTCAACGAAAAACGTTGGTTACATAAAAGAATTTCTATCCCTGCATAAAAGAATTGTTTGTATTTTAGAATTTAATTACTGCATACTTGAAACATTTCTGATAGTGGGTTTTTCAATAAGAACATCATCAAAACTCAAGGCATTTCCATGCTTTTTTTCGGTCTGAGGGATTTAGTTTTCTTACTTCTTGATTCTCTTTTTGCAAAGATGAAAATTTTAGGCCTCTTTTATTTTCCTCCGAAGTCCAAGTTTTATTCCTCTTTTCTCCTCTTTTCTATTTTATCGCTATGTATTTTTATCTTATCCAGTCTTTTGAATTCAATTCACATTCTTTGTCATAAGTGATGGAGCCATGCGAAGTTTCTATTTTGGAAATTTTTAGAATTTTCCAGCTCTGTAGTTGTCGAGGCCATAAAAACTTTCCGCATTTTTAAAACCAACAACAGAATGCCATTTTCCAGAATAAATAAACATATAAAGTACAGTTTATAACGGTTTAATGAAACTGTTCTTTAGAATAAATTTATTTTAGTTTTATTCTAAGTCCTGAATAATGTTTTCTTGTTTGTTTGTGAATAGGTACTTGTGTTTTTTATACGAAATTCTTGAGTTTTAGCCAACAATATTATCCTAAACTTTTGCCGATTGGGCTACAAATAAGTCGTTGTTTTTCCTCTTATTTATGATGAAATAATTCCCAAAATAAATAAATAAATAAAATATTTAGAAAACAAAAAGCTCTTCGTTTACCCTTTGAGGACCATAAACTCTGGAGTAGAATATTAAAGTTTACGATGCATTCGAAACACACACACACACACACACACACACACACACAAAAAAAAAAAAAAACAGTCACAGTGCATTTTTTAAACAAAATAATTTTTTGAGAGTATTAAGTCTCTGATGTCTCAGCAGCATGAACACAATGTAATTTATGAATTAGTATTCAAACAGTTATGAAAAAAACTTGAGCTTAAGGGACGAAGCTCCATAGTGATCCTTAAATGATTAACGTAATGTTTGTTTTATTATACCAAATTTCTTCACCAAAAATAGTTCCAAACTATTATGCTTTTGTACTTCATAGCAGCTCACTTCTTGTGCAATTGATAGCCTTTACACGTACCTATAAATTGAGTACCCTTTGAACGATATGTTTTCCTTACGTGCTAGCTAATTGTTTGTATTGTGTAACTATTATTGTTGCAATTTAAAAACAGTTTGTCAATCGTATTGCTAATAAATTTAGACATCTAAAATATCAATATTTTTTTTTTGTTTAACCAACAAACCAGCGTCTCTTAAAACTAATGCATGAATCCTTATAACTACATGATTATTGAATTTTTAAACCTTAACTAGGGTGCATATTCTCCTCCTTATTATAGGGTAAACCGGGGCACGTTTACGCAGCGCCCTTTTTTCAAAACGAATTACAACTGTAGAGCCAACAGTCATAACAAATTGATGCTGTTCTCTAGCACATATTCGCACAAGTTTTTGAGCATCAGGCGAGCTTCAGTCTAGCATGCAGAAATAATATGTTTTCTACCAAGTTGAGTAACTTTTGTGTTGAACTATTTTGAAGCTTTCTGTGAATAAATAATACTTATTTAAGAAAGAACATATGCATGAAAATTAGCAGAATTTTATCCTCTTTTGAGAATTTTCCTTGTAGGAACTGAAATGTCATTAATTTTTTTTCACGTTAAAAATGAATCTAAACTCGGCTACGGGGCAAGTTTACGCGTTGACGTCGGAGCACCTTTACGCACGTTCTTACGGTGTCTTACTTCTAAACGCGCCCTGACGCTTTTTTTGCTCCGAACTGTCTCAAACCTTTTTAGTATTTTCAGGCTATTTAGTTTTGGAAATCACCATTTATTTTTTAATTGAGTTACAAATTCGTATCTTATAGGTTATAATCAAGTAGTGCACATTCAGCTTTTACGTTTTCACTATTCAGTCTGTAATAAATTTTCTATATTTTAACGATGGTAAGACAATGTGTTCAAAACACGAATAGAACAACTTTAGGTGTCAAAATAAATATGCATAAACGTACCCCGTGTCCGGGGCACGTTTACGCAACCGACTTCGACGCAAAAATAACTTCTTTAACAGTTAAAAACACAAACTGAGCAACATCTAAATATACCAATTTTGACTCCATTAAATGCTTCATAAAATCGCCATGTCTAAAATTTCCTAAGTTAAAACATAAAAATTAGAAAATTCCTTGAAAAAAATCCGCGT
This sequence comes from Uloborus diversus, assembly GCF_026930045.1. Lineage (NCBI taxonomy): Eukaryota > Metazoa > Arthropoda > Arachnida > Araneae > Uloboridae > Uloborus > Uloborus diversus. Next base: position 46,230,399 of record NC_072736.1, read on the forward strand.
AAACGTGCGCCGGTCCACCCTATCATCATTCTCCGTATTTGCTTTCGATTGTTTCACGATCATTTCGCACGCTTATCGGCATGGCTACGGTTACGTAGTCGCTTAACGTTTTATTTTACATTTAAATGCAACTGTTGATGCAACTTAGTGATTTTTTTTAATTTGTGTTTGGGAATATTATATATTTTAAAGAAATTTTTAATGGGTTTTCGTCACCTTATTTATTTCTTTAGTGGAATTTTCGCCTTCTTTTAAAACGTTTGGAATAGTAGAATGTGGCGCCAAAAATTTTCAGCTCACATCGCTTACATTATGGTGATTCTGCGAGAAGCTTCTGAGATAGCTTCTCGCATGCTAAAACATTTTTAGATCAATCACAGAAAGGTGTTCGGTGAAATATAAGGACCTATATGTCATACAACCATTCGAAATTAAAAATCATAGCAAAGTGTCCATGACTTCAAGATTTATTAAGGTCATAGAGAAAAAAAAGCAATTTCACTGATGATAACCATTATTTTTTGCCATAAGACAAAACTGTACCAAAGAGCCAGAAGGACGTGGGTCAAATTATGGTTACTTACGCTGGCGGTGTATTTTACATTATGGTTTTTTTACACAGAAGAGAGAAAAAACTTTTTCTAGTGCATGCAAAAGATTGGACGCGCGCTCTTTTAACCCTGGTAAAAAATTGAAAGGGATTTTTTTTTTAAGAGCTATGTTCGCATGGATTGATGTGGAATATACTTAAATACAATGCAATAATAAATGGAAACTCTCAAGTTTTGGACTTACATCAGTCTAGATATGAGGTGCAGAAATAAGCGCTAATAATTTTGTCCACTATCATCTTTATGTTCAACCCAAAGACATGTTGCTATTGTGCTAAAACTTACTTGCTCAATGTGCTTTCCAAAAATTAAATTAAATCAATTTTTGTTTTAAGATGTTCTTTTTCCTCAACTACTTGCGCAGCTTCACTTCAATATCCCTTGTTTCTCTCCCGGCTGAAGATTTTTATCCAACAGTTTGGTAATTTTTTTTTTGTGTGTCACGAAAAATTAACGATGAAAATTAAGCTGGAAAAATAGGCGTTTATGTCTACCAGATATTGCTGATAAAATTTGCGTTACTATTCTAAAAAAATATTGCAATAAAGTATAAAATGTTAAAAAAGAGGAGGTTTTCGTTATTTTTTGAAAGGAACTGGAACGCATACTCCGTATACCACTTTATTCCCTTCAGATTATTCCCTTCAGCATTTGTTATTGGATGTATTGCTTACACATACTATAAGTAATTTCTAGTTGAAGCACTGAGTGTTGAACACGAAATCGACTACTTGAATTCCTTAAATTCTTGAGCGAAAAGAAAGGTCGACTTTGAACCTCTCGTGAATGTTGAAAACAGACAAAAAGTTGCGATCTCCAGCATAGCAATGCGTTTAAATTGAATTTTAATCGGCTTCATTCACAGCACGTTTTCTTTTTAAGGTCTTTTTATTGTTTGCCTTGACGTAAACACAAATTTCTTCGCGCTTTGCTTCAAAATTCAACCTTAATATAGTACGCTGCAGTTTTAAGTTGAGTTTTCTTGCTTTTTCTTTTGTTTTTCTTCATTCCCTTGCAATTGCTTTCCATTATTCCTTCCGGTTTTCAATTTCGTTTTCGTTCAATCCCTCCAATGGACTTCCCGTTTGTTTATGATGATTGTTGAAGAAAGTTTGTTGTTGTTCGCTCTTTGTTGCTTGTTTTTGATAAGCAATTCTGAACTTCATGAAATATTTACGCCACAAATCCAGGATTTTCTTCTCTAAAAAAAATAGAAAGTGTCATTTTTTGACAAATATTTTATCAAAGAAATAGAGTATACCAATAGACATTAGTATTCTGTAAATTGTTCAGCTGATGTTTTTAGTCATAAGTTAATCGCAAACGACTTTGATACGCGGTACCCTTTGAATTTTCTCGCGGTACCCCACTCTATCTTTATTATATATACGTATTACATTAAATATATATATGTATGCTTATTACATACGTATTTACATTGATACGTGGGCACTTCGTGGCACCGTTTACTTCTCCATGCCGTACCCCAGGTGCCATGGCACCCACTTTGTGAACCCCCAATTTAGAGTAACACTGGCCCACGTCGGTTGACTTTGTGCCATTTCATTTTATGCAGTATCTTTGACTTTAAACTAAAACTAGAAGGCACAGTGTTTTAATCATCTGTTAAGGTTATGAAATAAGTTTTCTACTCTTTATTTAAAAAAAAAAAGATTTGCTGATATTGTGCAGTTAACTTCATCATTCAATAATTCTTAAGTTAATGTTTGAAACTGATAGAAATGCTTCTACTTCATTGTTACTTTATGTTACACTCTACATAATAGAAATATTGTATTGCTGTGAATTTGAGGGAGAGTCGTATTACAATTCGAAATTTTATTTTTCTCTTTAAAAATTGTTCTTAAAAAATATATTTCATTCTACATCCTATTTCTGACGTAGTTCAAAATAACCATAAATGGCTGGGTTACTTTGAACCTTGATATTACTCATTTCAATTGCACTAAACAGTTATTAGTTCTTAATTTTGGAAAATTCCACAATAATTTGCGGAGATTTCCTTCCGTTTTACACCAACGCATAGAGTAAAACTATTAAAATATGGGTAGAACTCTTTAAAATGGAAAAGCTGTGACTCAAAGACACCACGAATGGTAGTACTCATTTGGAAATACTCACTTCACTTTTGTTTCTGTGAAAAAGGTTAAATTTTATTACGTATACGCATCTGTGTTTTGTTTTTGAAGATGTTTGAAAAAAGGTTTTTTTTTTTTTGACTAATAACGATTGCTTTCATTTGACTGTTTTTGGCATGCTATCATTTTATTTCCCACAGCTACCCTCCGCACCATCACCGTCGACCGGCTCCTCACGATGCTGCTCCTATAGCGAAAGCCGTCTCCAGGTTGCATCCATGTCCTACACACACGCGCATACATACACAACTACACACACGCACACATACACACACAAGCACACACATACACCTACACACACATGCACACACATACACACAACTACCCACACATTCATGATTGCACACAGACAAACAAATATGCCTACACACACATACACATACCCCCCCCTACACACACATTCATACACACAACTACCCACGCACTTATGCCAGCACACAGACACAAACACACATGCCTACACACATACACATACCCCCTACTCACAACAACACATACCCCACACACAAACACACACGCCTACATACACACACTGGTGATTGCGAAAAACAAAATTTGAATCCAAGATGTCAATATTCAAATTATTATTATTATTATTATTATTATAATTATTTTGTAAATATGCATCTGTATTTTATTTTTAAAGATATTTGAAAAAAGGGAAAAACTCTAAATAAGTGAATGAAAGAATCCATATTTGAGATCGAATGCTGGTACGATGTGACATGCTCCAAAAGCAAATCAATAACTCTTTCAAATAACCGATAAACATTCCAAGGACATCCTACAACAGATGACATTGAAACCGAAACATAAAAGGTCCAATGGATACGATTCACATTTTGAACTAGTTCTCCGGATAGTACAAACTATCTGCATTGAGAACAGCTTAAATTCTTGTAATGCAAATATTATATATGGAACTTTTAATATCATGCGCAATGTGATGAACATCATTTTTATGGTATTCAGTATATTTTTGACGTGTAAACATCACCGTACAGCATATCACTATGAAAATTGATCAATGGAAAAAAAATCTAATATATTGTGTTTGCATACACGATCAAGTCCATCGTTGTATGGTACAAATGAGGAGTAATTTATCAAAAAGGAACATATCCACTTTTTAGAAAATATCTTTTTATGACATTTTCTAAATTTTTCAGATGACCTTGATCAAATCACGTTTGGACTCTCAAAAAGTCCAAACGTGGAAAATCCTATTTTATTTAAGGGTAAAGTGGCTTTTTGATCAAAAGGGAACAAATCCGTTATCTGCGCGTTTTATTTTGAACAACAGGGGACATATCCTGAAAGAATTTGTAGTACGAATACTTTTAAATCTAAAGGAACACATGTCCAAAATCCTCAAATTTTAATCCACTACTTTCAGGTTCATGTGCTTCGATACGAGAATAGGAGAAGGTGAAATATTAGAGTTTTGGTGAAATTGGAATTTTTAACATTCAGGTTTTCGTTCAAAAGGGCACATGTCAAAAATTAAGACGGCGATACCTCCTTGTTTTTTTTATTTTACACAAACATTTCTTACTTTGGGCCATGAGTTGCTGTGCTTTTGTGCTCAATTCTGTACCCAGAAAAGTTGATAAAACTATTTTGCTCTTACTCTAATTCGTTTTTCTCACCACCTGAACATTTTTAGAAAATTGACATGTTCACCTTTGATAAATTAGTCCTCAAATGGTAGTACTATTTCAATGGCAGTAATAACTCAATTTGAGTTTATTTTTATAAGAACTAATATGGTTTTGCATAGAGCTAGACGATATTTTCATATTCATTAATAACGCAAAGAAAAATTCTTCGTACGTGGAATAGCAGTTTGCAGAAAGGTCTAGATTTTATTCAAAAATCGTTGAATTGTTTCTTAATATTTTTTGTTCTTCATGGCAAAAACTTCGCGAAAGACTTAGAAATATATATATATATATATATATATATATATATATATATATATATATATATATATATATATATTAGGGTGGTCCTTATTTATATGGGGAAATTTTTTTTCGGAATTCAACAATTGACGCCCCCTAGTTTTGTGACACTATAATAAAAAGTAATCAGTGCAAAATTTGAACTCGATCGGTCAATAATAACACGTGCCCCTTGGACGTCGAACTTTAACACTTTTGATAATTTTCTCACAAATCTTCGAGTTTTTACTTCAGACCCTGTAAATCGTTTCTCCTATGTTTGCAAAATATTTTTACAGCGAGGTAGCACTAAAATTAATCTTTTAAATTACTTCATATCGTCTAAAGATTTTACATTGAATAAGAATGAAATATTGCTTTAGAAACTTTACCTTAATCATACGCTTTTCTCAATGTATCTCAATCGTGTGCATTTTTTTCCGATAGTCTTGGAGTGCCTGTAAAATACTAAATTCTTTTGTGACTCATATTTGGTAAATTGATTGTGAAATTATTCGATTAATTGTGCTCCTCTTTCAGTTGTATCATTCACAACTTTCAACATTTTAACGATATCTCTTCCCTTTAAATAGCTTCCTTCATTTTGCCATGAATCAGGATCAAATAGGAAAACATCTTTTGGTGTTTGTAACTTATCTAACAGTTTAATTGACTTGTAATTCATTCGATAAAGAGGAAGATCTTTACTAAGAAAGTACTCCAAATCATCTACTGTTATTTGAAATTTTTTATACAGTCATCAGACACGTCTTCCTATACAGCAAGCATTTTTTTTGACGTAGTCTTTTCCTATCTTCAAAATTAATTCCTTCATCCAATACGGACAAAGCTACTAGTTCATCCCCTAAGTACCATAAGTGATTAAAGAATTTTTCAATCACTGCTTCTGCTGCATGTTTGTCATCATTTTGTACGCTGCAGGTTTTTTAGACACTAGACTTTATATTAATTAAAAAGGCCTAGAATGGGTTGCTGCGAAAAACTATATCTTCATACAATATTTAACTGTAAAACAGAATTTACCGGCAATCTCTTCATGTAAGGTCAATTTAAGTTGTTTCCTAAATATATAAATATTCAAACAATAAATTCCTTTTGCCACCCATCTGGCTCACAGATAAGCTCCAGGTTGGCGAAAACATATCTCTGTTGGAGGGAGGCCTTCACCAAGAAATATTATTATACGTTATGAGAATTCTCTGTAACATTTCTTAATTCCGCTTTCTATGAACAATAATATGTCATCAAATTCTTCTTTTAGAATTTAAGTCGTATGTATAATTTTTGAATTTTGAAGCGCTTAAATAATGGAATATCGAGTCTAGAACTAAGAAAGGCAAGAACTTCTTTAAAGACACTCTGCAGTACGATTTCAAGTGCATGATGATAGCAATACAAATGCAATATATAACCGTTCAGTTTTTGCTCTAAAAAATTACATGCACAATTTATACGGCCGGTATTGTAAGCCGCTGTATAAAAACACTACAGCTTGAACAGTTAGCAACAAAGAGCAATCATCAAAGATAACACATACAACTGAAGAAATATCTCAGAAATTCTGAGTAGCTGTTCAACATTGGAAGCTATCATGGTAAATCTATCGGCGTTTTTTTTCCAGTTACATCTGGATGTAGCTTTGTATCCCAGGGAATAACTAAAAAATCTAAATTTAAATTCATGAAATCTGATTTTACCTCTCGAAGATTTTCTCTTGCTCTCTTAAGGGATGTACGATTGATCATAAGGTTATTTGGATTTAAATTTACTGCATCTACATAGGCTGTTAATAAATGAGCAGCATCGTTGTCCCTAGTATGGCATTTGTCTAACATTGATGAAATGCGAGCAGATCTCAATAGTTGTCAAGCTTTTTTGCGTTGTGGTAGACCAGATATAGAAAAAAGGTTCAACAGGTTAGGATAGATACCCATTTCGGTTCCTAAATCTCGTAAATTGCAAGAGGAATTTGATGATAATAAAGGACTATGTACTGAAATAGAAGGCAGTTTAAAGAATAGATTTTTACATTATTCCGATCTGGAATTTTTTAAAATTTTATTTAAAATATGGAAAATAGAGTTTATTTTTATGGTAGGGTAATCGAGGATTTTTCAAAATTTAAATTGTAAGAATGCATAAATATTTAAGAATATAACTAAAGAACATTGAATTAAAATATAATTGTCATTACTAATATTTATAGCATCGAACGAGCGCGAATAACAGCGGTATGCCTGTCCCAAGGCCATTGGTGTACATGTACCCTATGTAATATGTAAAATTTTACAGAATGAATGGTTGGTCTGGAAGTAGCAACATTTATAGAAGGTTCAAAATTACTTTAAATATGAAACCTAGTAATATTTTTACATAAAAATGAGAAAATCCGCAATTTTTTCTTCAAAACTCAAAAAAGGGGGCCCTAGGGGCACGTGTTAATATTCATGGATTGACTTAAAATTTTGCATGGATCATTTATTTGTATAATGGAACAAATTGAGGGGGCGTCGTGTAAAATATTTACAACTTCAAAAATAAGGACCACCCTAATATATATATATATATATATATATATATATATATATATATATATATATATCAGGGTTGGGTTTTGGACTGTCCAAAACTTGTTTAGGACAGGACAGGTGGTTTTTACCGTCCAAAACTGTCTAAAACTGTCCAAAAGTGTCTGAAACTGTCAAACTCTCCAAAACTAAGCTGATGCTAAAGGAGTGTAATCTAATTAATTCGTATTTACTGCAATATTTGTAATGCATAAATATAAATATTAATGAGGTCAAAATAATGAGTATTTGCTAGTACCTTTCTTTAAAATGTTCATTTAAAAAATATTTTATATAAAAAAACTGCCATTAACTATTACATAAAAACTTCCTTATGTAGCAGTTAATAGAGTTCTGAAAGGAAATTCACAACACTACCAAGACAACTAATTTCAGTTCCATTTGTAACACAAAGGAATGTGATTAAATGTGCAATATTAAGGTGCAAAAAAAATTGTTATTTATTGCATTTAAGTCGATTATTGCTGTATATTTTGAACACTTTCTTTTGCACACATACATAAACATAGGGAAATTTGGTTACTATTATCAAAAAATAAACAAATAAATGAACTCATTCATACAAATTGAAATGTTAATCAAGAATTCAATTTCTATGTAACTGGAATAAAATCAGGTGCATAAATAAGTTGAATGTTCTCATTGAACAAATGTTCAATGTAAAACATTACTTTGATACATTTTATTCTGTTTTTGATGTTTTCTCACACAATACAATTTTTTTTTAAATATAGTTTTGGACACTAGGGTTTTGGACAGGACAGTAAAAACCAGGGTTTTTACCGTGTTTTTTACCATTGTGTCCAAAACCTTTCCAACCCTGATATATATCCATTCTGTATCTTCTGTATTGTTTTCAATTACAGAACTCGATGTTTTAAAAGTTGTTTAATTTACTTTTTGTGTACTGTATTCTGTAAAATTTTAATTTAAAAAATGTTTATGATAATGTTTTTTGTATCATGTAAGTCTTCTCTCTTGTTTTTACCCGGCTACGCGTGCGCGAAGTAAAGGAGGGTAATGTGTTTATGAGTCTATGCATATTTGCTCTTATGTGGCGTTGTAGAAGCTAAACGCCTTGGGTAATTTTGATGATTCTTACATCAATAGATTTTTTCTTAACCCTGGGAGTGTCACTAAACACATGAAAGTAATTAAAATTTAACATATCAGTAACCTGTTGCCATATCGTCAGTTCGGGATGATGTCGCACGCTACCTGCGTTCGACATAGCGTGCGCCCAATGCAGGTAGCCTGAAATTTTCACTGCCTGAATTTTTTGTTTACAAAATCTACGATTCGATTTTCATTCCTTAACATGTTGCATTTGTTTTTGTCGTGATTCAGGGGGCTGAATTTTGCAACGTGTACTTTCTTGACGGGCTTTTTAAGTTTTGCGAGGAAGATTCAACTGACGACACGTTCCCGAGCTCGCGTCACCATGATTTATACAGGCTGTTTATATAGCCGTGGTTGACTTAAGTTCGCGCATTTTTGCTAAAGGTCAAGCATATGTAGCTTTAAGCCGAGTTAGGTCCCTCGAGGGGATAATAATCAGTAATTTAGACAACTGCAAGTTACTTTGTAATCTTCACGATATAAAATCTCTCAACAAAATGGCAAGATTGCGAAATTTACCGTATCATAATCATAATAACTAAGTCAATGAAAATTAACTAAAAAGTGTAAAATAAAAAAATAATTATTAAATGAAAACAAAAAACCCCAACTGCGTAAAAACTAAAAAGAAAAAAATATAAACCCAGTAGTTTAGAATGTTATTAAGTACTACAGAATAACTAAACCATTGAAAGTTTTATGATCGATACACTCATAAGACAATTTATAAATTCAAAAGCAGAATAGAAGGATCTACAGTCGGGGCCCATTCAAATTTTACGGGGTTCCTTGACTGGTCAAAAAGGAATGCCCCACCCCCTCCACTGTTGATCCTTCTGATTTATCTGCTTTTGTATGTGGGTATCGGTTTTAAAACTATTTCAATAGTGCATTTACTCAGGAGTTCTAAATAATATTGTAAACTACTGGGCGCATATAGTTTTCTTTTTCTTTTTTTTTTTTTGGTTTTTACGCAGTCGGTTTTTTTTAAATTTAATATATATATATATATATATATATATATATATATATATATATATATATATATATATATACATATATATATATATATATATATATATATATATGTTTTTTACAAGGAATCATCCAAATTTCTAAGAAATTATTGTCACTAGAAAAGTTTCAGTTGTGTTGTTTAAAAAAAAAAAATCTATTTTCAATCAAATCAGTTCAAGCGTTTCTTGAGTATTATAAGAAATAAAATCCAATCACCGGCAAATACTTCATAAAAGATCGATTTCGTCTAATTTCAAAACTTTTCTGGAATTTAAAAGGGGGTTAGAACAAAAAAGAAGTTGTATTCCGATGTCTATTTAATAACAAACACAGAAATGAAAAATTGGTTATTTCCATTGGAAACCTTCAATGTCGTGACAAAAATCATCATTAACGGTACAGAACATCACGTGCAACAACAGAACAAAGAACGACGAGTGATCTTTTCCGGAACACCACTTCACTTCATTTCCGTTATTTCATCGAACGCATAGAATTAGTATATCATCCGGGAAAGAGGTGGGGGTGATCATTACCGGTGTCATTACCATTAGTCGGATTTTCAGTTCCTCCGTCTGCAAATTCCAATTATTTAATCGAAAGTTGAATTTATTTTCATCTTGATCGTTATGCTTTTTGTGGCTTTTTTCTCCAGTTCAGTTGTTTTTAAAAAAGGATTATCTATTTTCTATGTAATCGATGGAAATGACTGAAGTAATCAATGTATTTTGTATTGAGACGTGTAATGAGTCTGGAAGTTTTGTTTAAAAAAATGTGGTTTTTGTTATTTGTTAGTAGGGGTTACTAAACTTGCCAGAAACTACACGTAATTGCTTTTTTTCATTTTTAATGTTAGTTTCCACATTCTTAATGTAAAATAGTATTGTAAATATACTGCCACAAAAAAGTCATCATTAACGGTACAGAACTGTTTTGTTTACATTTACCATATTTTTGTAATATATCGATTTTATATCGTAACATTATTTGTGATGTTAGATTTTCTGTTTGGCAGCACTAGCACTAATTCAGTTAAACTTGCATTTGTGTAAATAAGGGGGTTTACTTTTTTTTTATCTGGTGTTCGTTAGTGCTCTATTCATGAAGTAATTTTCTGATAGAGTAGTCTATCTTACGCAGTAGTGCGTTATTATTCCACAAATTATTGTAGTTTTAATGTCAGTTTCCGCATTCTTAATGTAAAATGCTATTGTAAGTGTACTACCACAAAAAAGGGGAAGCCATTTAAAAGTAAAATGGCGTAAAAAGCTTCAGATTGAAGTCTATATTACTGTGAAAAAACGTATCTATTCGAGGCTTTCATATTTACGATTTTCGCGAGTTCGCTGCAAGTCGCGAACATTTAAACCTCGCAATATATCTTTTCGTATTGGATTTTTCAACTTTCTGCTCTGTCAATATAAAATTCGCGAAAATTTCAGCTCGCAAATTTTCTGATATCTTCACTTTCGTGAAAATTACTGATTAAAAAAATAGCGCTTTTGCAGTAATTTATGTATGTGTGTAAGAAATCCTCTATAATGTTTTCCTGTACACTTTTCAGACATCTTATAATAATGCATAAATGCATGTTCTTTCTTCTCTTTATAATGATATTTCAAATTACTTCTCACTATCCAAAATACAAGCTTAGCTATGAATAAATATTATTCTATTATATTTAAGCTACACCACATATAAAAGCTTACATGCACATTATGTTCTGCCGACAAAAATACACTCATGTTTGTGAAAACTGCAACAACATGAACGACTCATTGGAAAAGGATAAAATTTACTGCACTCATTACTCATAGGCTACAAATAATCGATCAAAATTACAGATCAATGAAATGAAAATAACTGGCATATCTATACACACAAAGCAAAAATAAATACATAGCTTATGTGATTCAAAAATTAATGAAGGAATAAATCAATAAAAACTCGAAAGAATAATATAAGTTAGCATAAATTAATAAACTATTCAGGCTGTTTGTTTATTGGCAGCATCAAATAACTGATAGGACGAATACATTTTGTATGTACTTCAGAGTTAGTTGTCTTCAACAGTTAACTTGTTTAATACGACAATGCGAGGTAATGAGTATTAGAAGAAAGTTAATTTTATTGTACTCCAACGCATAATGTGTATTCTTTCTACGTTAGTGCTTAGGTTTGTTCTGGAGGTCTACTACTACACAGATTTTGAAAAATATCATTTTAAATGTTTCTGATTTAGGAAATTAATGCAAAAAAGCATCATGTTTAACCAAAACAATTGCTTGAGCTTTCTTTATTCAAAAATCTAAATGATTTCAAAAGTCCATGTGCAGTTTTATCGCCTGCTTTTTCTTCACTTTTTTTTCAGTAAATATTTTCATGTTTAATTAAAATTTCCTTCTTTATTACTGCAACAAATCAAAATAACTTTAACTGCACTAGATTAAAAGCACAACTCCATACTTCATTCCAGCAGCAACAATTCTTCTCGAGTAACATATTCGTGTTAGTGAAATGTCTCCTTATTCATGTCAAAAGGGAGAAAGAAAAGTAAAACAGAAAAAAAAGGAAGCGTCTTGAGAAGAAAGAGATATTGAGTTTGGTGTGACCATCCTCACTTCTGGCTGAGCGCCAGCCTTGGCCGGTTTAGTGTGAATGTTTCACCGGTAAAACAAGTTACGCTTTTTGAACACTGGCCAATGTAATCGATTTACTCCCAACAAAAAAGAGCATTTTTTTTTTGGAAATGTTCTAAACTGGATAATATATTGGAAATTCCTTCATTACTTCAAGAAGCATGTTTCAAAAAATTGAAGTGGGTTGTTTAATGTAATCATGCTTTGTCTCATGAAAATGTGCTTATAAAATAATATTTAATACCTGTTGCTTATATTTTTCCGATGATTAGTTTTCTGATTGGTACAGGAATGATAATTTTTGAAAATATGTTGTTGTTGGAAAACTTTATAGTTTTTCGTTTTTAAGAAATGAAGTATTTAGTTTTCCTGTGTGTTAACAATATATGACGTGCTTTTTGGTTTCATTCTTGATCGATATTGTTTCACTGAATTAAAACACGCGGTTACTGAGAACAGGTCCAGATCTCGTGGGAGAGAAAGCCAGGAATTCTGCCACAGGTGACAACTTCTGATGAGCGGCAAATTCAGTCTATTTCATTCTTTTTTGTTGATAATTATTGCAAAATTTTGAAGAAGGATGGGTACTGTCTGACCATCGATTACATGGAATCACTAATATCCGGTTTATAGACGAAAATGGACGTATCTATTAGTTTATAGGGATGTTTGTTGGTTTGTTTCATATGTGCACTTTTGCCTCTCTATTATTTATCCTTAGTTTTGTAAAACTGAAAATTTGCTCACAGCAACGTTTTTTAAATCTAAAGTATATTCGATCTATATTTTCACGGCAAAAATTAATTGATTTAATTATTCACAACAAAGTTTTGAGCTTACTATTTTGCTTTTACGTTTCTGAACGAAATTAAAATATTTTATTTTCTTTTTCTTGTTTCCATGGTAACTGTTTTTGTTTCCCCCTGTTTTATTTTTGAGAATTCAATAAATGAATGAGGCACTAGTGACATTATAAAACGCGTGCATCAAAATCCCATCGTTATTTTCCCTTCTCTCCTGCTAGATTCATTCAGATGGAATCGTCTTTACTTGGCAGATTGCCATATTACATAGAATCCGTGGTCAAACAGTAAGGGTGGCTTTTTTTTGCATCGGTTTGAAAAAAAAAAAAAATCGAAGATCTCGCACTGACCGAGAACACAGACATTGCACATTTTTTAAAAGTAGACACCCAATTGTTAATTTACAACAATGGATACAGCCATGTCGCTTAAAGTCAACATATCATCTTGAAGGAAGAAAGCAAAATTTTGGGCAATTAAAACCGGTAAGAAATGAAGAAATACTTTCATGCTGAAACGTAAGAGATAATACAACGTTATATTTCACAATTGCATACACGTGATTGCGGGTTACAAGGAAGCCCTTTTCTAAAAGGGGCTCATTGCAGTCATGAAACACGTGTATACCTGTTCTGTAGATTTGTGTGATTTCTCGTTGCAATGCTTCTTTTAATTTAAATAGTTGCTGATATTATCTAATCTAAAAATCCTTGGTTTTCTGAAAGGCTTTTTTTTAAACTATAATACTTCACTCTAGTGTATTTTATTAGTCCAAGATTTCTTCTTTAAAATAAGAGACTTCGACATTAATGTCTCTTTCAGGCTGTTAGGATTCCATGATTAGATTTCTGTGGATATTATTACTAAATAAAACATAGTCATTGAGAAATAAAACCATTTACCTTTATGTCGAAGTAAAATTAAACTAGATTTAAAACAATATTACAAGATTATTATTACTTTGACTTCTGGAAAAAAAAAACGTTCAAAAACAAAAATTCAAATCAAAAGTTAATATTTATGTTACATCTGAAATTGTGTTTCTGAATAGAAATATACTTTTTGCTGCTTAAAATAGTTTTTTTTAGGCTGAATTAAAAAAAAATGACTGGCAAAATGTTAAGTATCATTAACTAATGTTAAGAGGAAACTACATTTTCCTGCCGAAAGGTTTCGCACGGCTAGATTTAGAATTGCACTAATTGCCGAGACAGTTATACTTGCAAGCATTGCACCTCTAGTAAAACAAAAATGCTCCAAAAGAAATACGGAGCAATTTATTCATAGAAAGGTTAAGTTTTCTCAAAATGTCTATATTTATTGGTTTTGTCTGAGAACTATTTAATAACATGAAGTTCCGTCCGTAACTAAACGAGCCTACTTTCCCGTACACCAATATCCACTTTCTAGTATCTGATCAACAATCTCAAAAATAGCTAAAACCGCAAATTGTTTCAAACATAATTTTTTAAATATTTTAAGCTGATTTTTAGGAATAAAGTATGCCTTACTGATCTAAAGAATTAGATGAGTAAAAAAGAAAAGAAAGAAACGAACAAATAAAATAACACCACCTTCACTGCATTGTTTACAATGCAGTTAATACACTTTTTTACATTAAAAAAAATCTTTAACCGCTTTTAAAAAGAAAAAAAAAAGAATTAAAATTAATAAGCTCATTAAAATAACTGCATGATATCAAACAAAAAAAAAATCGTTTGTTTTCCTCGTTGCCAAAAAATAATGTTTTAAATAAATTAATGTTCTTTCGGAAATAAATAAAAACAATAAAATGTCAACTTAAAGAAATAATTTTCATTGTCAAAGAAAATAAATAAAGAAATAACTAAATAAAATCAATAAATAATTTAAAAAAAAAACGTATGCGCAAATCTTTATGTAGAAACATAAAACTCTCCGAATTTATCCATTAAAAACCGACCACACAAATTACAACTTTAGAGTGAAAATAAAAACAAATCATATTAAAAATAATTATTTCTCAGTAAAAACCATGGCTGCGGAGTCGGAGTCAATCTCGTTTTGGAACAAAAGAGTCAGATTCGGGAGCCGAAGGTTTTTAATTCAAAGACTTGGAGTCATTTCCCTTTAAGTCCGCCTTAAGTCAAATTTCCAAGAGTCGGAGTCAGTCATTTTTCTTTCGTGCATAATTTTTTGTCGAAACTGCGAAGTCAGGGTCGAAGTCGGGGAATCGGAGTCTGACTAATTTTCGAGTGCAGAAGTCGGAGCCAGGTGCCCAAAAACTCACGGAGTAGGAGTCTGGAGTTTTTCGTCAAGAAAAACCAGTTTTGTTTTTCCAACAAAAGTTGTTTGAAGTAAATCTGCCTTTAAGTTCGGAATCTATATCGACTTCCAGTTTTCCCGTAGGCGCAAATGTTAAGGGATTTGAACTATTCAAAATTGAACGGAATATTGTTCAAATCAAAATGTTCTTCATCAAAAACTTTTCTTACAAAGTGTTTTGAAGTAAATTCGCCTCCAATTTCGGGATTGCCTTGCATTGCCCCGTTGGCGCTAGTGTTAAGTTTTTTTGAACTGTTGAAAATTGGACGAAAATATATTCAAATCAAAAAGTGAAATATTGAAATGAGGGGTCCTCGCCGAGATCTTTCAAAAAAAAAAAAAAAGTTATAAGGGGGGAGGGGCAGACAGACCGACAGACACTTTTCCTCATCTCAATACCCTACTTTCTATTTTTTATTTTTTCAATATTTATTTAAATATTTAATTTATTTTTGACTTTTTTTTTTTGGTTTTCGCGATGTTTTTAAGATGCATTAAACCTTTTTTCCTGCATTTTTCTTTTTTCTCTGACTTTTACTGGGAAAATAGGCTAAAAAAATCGAATGTCAATGGCCGATATTTAAAAATAACAGGCATTTTTATCATGCCATTTTTTACCTTTGCATCAATTTTATTCGATCAAAAATATTACGCAACTTCAGACTTCCGCCAAAATAAAAAAAATAAGAAAATATATAAATAAATAAATATAACAACATAAGATAAAATAGATAAATTTAAAAAAAGAAAGCTTTTTTGATGGACATTCTTTGTTTTTATCATTATTATCGCTTTGAGACGAAGAAAACTGATTTTTCTGTCTCAGTGGGGGCGGTCAAAATCACTGGTGTGTACCTAGCTCCTCCCCAGGAAAACTGCATTGTCTCGAACACAGAAAAAATGCTGAAAATAATTCAAATATCGATGCAAAAAAAAAAAAAAGGCGATCTCCCCAAACCCTAAAAGAATCTAAGAATATGGGGGAACTTGTATCGAGCCCTTTATCAAAATCCATCCGTGGACCAACAGCGGGAAGCAAACAGAAGGTTGTTCAAGACAGGGAACTATAGTTACATTATCCGAGTTCTTTCCATCTTGATGGGGGAGACATACCGAACATCACGTGGTCAAATTCCCACGCACTATCCATCCCCTTATGCTTCTGGAAAAGAAGTTAAACGTTCGCGGCGATTTTCTTCTGGGCAAAAGAAGGCGAGGACTGAAATGTTTCCATAGATAAGGAGACTGTTGAAACTTTTTCCTGGGAATGGTTTGATAAGATGCTGGGATATGATATGGGTAAAATAAAAGCTTATGGATTAAACCGGAAGGTTCCACTTTGGAACCATTGAGCTTTTGAAGATTTGTTTTTTTTTTACAGAATATTCTTGTGTTTGATTTTTTAAAAAAAGTTTTACTTCTTTTGGCCTATTTTCATCCATTTTTAATGTTGCCTTCAAAGAATGGTAGGGATGCCCCTCCCCCTCAAGAGCAATGTCGCACCCCCCAAATAACACGAAGACTCCCTTCAAGAGGGCTCCATAAAAAAGAGAAAAATCTCTCCCCCCTTAAAAATTTCAGTGGCGCAGTCTGCACCATGAATCCCTCCCTTCTCAGTTTTGCCTTCCTGGTCCCCCCCCTCCCCCAAATCGTCTTAAATGCTTACGAATTGAGGTAAATTTAAAAAAAAGGTATTAAACATATAAAAATGTGTACATTTAAAAAAATTCTGATAGTAAACTTTTTAAATTATATGTTTGAGAGTAGAAGGCGTTTTATATATTTTAAGAAGTTGAACAGAATTAAATGAACGAGTTAATTTCTCTCTTCCGTTTCTCAATCGTTAATTATTTTAATACCTTTTGAGTAGTGAATTCTCAACTCTTGGAGATGTCTAATCGAAGAATCGATTCAAAGAAATATGTTTCCAATAATACTACTGAAATGAGTCAAATATATAGATAAGTAATTATTTCCAGCAACGACTCAATAAAATAAACAATACAGATAATAAAATCGCAATGCTTAAAGATAAGTATGATATTAACTACTAGCCTAATAAATTTGTGAAATACGGCAACGAAGTATTTGGATTAAATCTGAACAGAATTGCTGAAATAACGCATTTTTTTACTGCGGCTAATAAAGTTTCCTAAATTCATACATTTATCATTTAGGTAAAAACCAAGTATGGAAATTCCTAAATATTACCACTGTCTTTAAATATTAGTACACATATGTGCCGAAATTGAAGGGTTTGCTGCAACAAAGAGTTAACTTTATTCTTTGATTGTTGGCAAATCTCCTGGAGTTAACTTCATGTTGCCTCAAGCGAATAAAGCATCTGACTCATTCTAACGAATAACTTGAGAACTATCAACCAGAGACAACTCCTTGTAGAACCAAATGACCAAAAAAATCGGGCTTTTCTCTTTGTTGCTGCAAACCCTTCCATTGAAAAATATTTTTTAAAAAACTTTCATTTATATATGCTTTACTGCTTCTTGATTGCGATTTATGAGAAAAAAAACAGCAAGAACAAGTTCCTAAAAGTCATTAGAATGAGGACAAAAGCTTCTAACTATTTCCACCTTAATAAGGACAACTGTTAGCAGTGTGTTGACATTCCGGTTATGCCATCCAGAGACTGCAATTTCGTTTTTGTTATGGTCGTATTAGACGGAAATCGACAATAACCGAGCTGGAGACAGATGTCAATTCACTGCCGCTCTCAGTTTTAATGAGATGACATCTGTATCCTGCTAGGTTATTGTCTATTCCAGACTGATGAGTTCATAGCAAGGACGAAATTTCAGTCTCTGGATGGCATAACCGAGATTTCGGTACGTTGCTAGTAGTTTTGCTTTAGTAGTCTTTCCTAACTTAAGAGCAGTAATTTACTGCTCATGACAACTGTCTCTAAAAATCCGTAGAATGAGGAAAATAACCAAAACTCTGTTTGAAAAATTAAAACATTTCCTAATAAAGTTCACCCTGTCCTTATTTTAATACCCATTGTAATGAAGACACCAGTTCATAAATTATAATAAAGCCATCAGTCCTTAAAAAACTCTAATTGGGTTTTCAAATGCCTTTAATAGTTTCTTTGGAAATGTCTATTATGATACCAAAAATAGTTCCGAAACACATTTTTAAAATAAAACAAATGTCTAAAATGACGTCATTAAACTTCCTCTGAAAACGACATTGAAATGGAGACAACAGCTTCCGAAGAACTTCCACTCAAATAGAGAACATATTGCCCAAAAATCTCCATTCAAAAAAGAACATCAATCCTTTAAAACCTCCACTGTTTTCAAATATCGTTCAAATTCTTTCCAAAAAAGTCCCAATTGAAAAGAGTTCGTAAAAAAAAAAAAAAAAAAAAAAAAACGGAGCAGAAGCTAGCTTGTTTTAACAACAAAACCGAAACAGAACTGTTGTCAGCTGGAAATGTCTGTTTTTAAACGTGAAGTCGATATCAACAAACCTTGTGAATCAGCGACTGTAAAGCGCAATGCGTGCTCGAAATCGGGGGAGGGAGGGGGAAAGAACGAAAGTGAAAATGGGGACACCCCCAGTAACTATAAAAAAGGAATTCAAACGACAATATTCTTCTCAATCATATTTCAACTATACGCTTCCAGGAAAGTTAATATTATATTTATTTTTGAATAAACTTTCCCGGAAGTCTTATAATATCATAAATGCAATCAGTAAAACTTTGGCACAAAAGTTTTTGACTTGATGTTTTTTGATAACTAGTTTTCTCTAAACTGATGTTGGAGCAAACTCTATATTCACAATACAACTCTCAATTCATTGCTTAATCAAAATTAAATAGAATAATTTAAACTATACGCACAAAGTTCCATGCATTTATTATGCAGTTCTCGTCAACACCAGCGGAATATTCCTTGAACAGATTGTCGAAAACAACTCTTTTCTCCAAAGAGCCGACTTCATTATTGACAAACTGAAAATTTTTCTTCCTTTTGTGAAACGTCCACATCATTAAATAAGCATTATAAGTGCTTAACTCTAAATCATTTCCATTTTATGAACATTAACTTGCAATCCCTTATAACAATTAATGGGCACGTAAGTTTGTTTGAGACTAAACTTCATAAGTTTGCGATGTTTTAAGAATACACAAGTATTAGATGAGCAGATATGTTTAGAATATAGAAATTTATAATTATAATATCAGAAGTTTACGTGGGAAGAAGGAATTTATTTTTACATGGAATCTTTTTGACTTAGTTGTGCTGATGCAATTTATTTGGGCTTCGAAAAGGCAAAGAAACACATATTGCCGTCATAAAAATGGAAGGAAAATAAAAACTACATATAAGTCGACATAATATTTTATAAAACGTTCAAAAAATCAAAATCTCAAACACCGAAGTAGTCTTTAATGAACGACATCAATCGTTTTGAGATAAATGGTATGTAAATATAAATATTAGCTGTTTTTTTGTGCGTTTTAAAAGTTGTTGTTATATCTGCTCTGTCCAGGTTTCAGTTTTGGCTGAAAGATTTTTAACTGCTAACAAAAAAAAAAAAAAAAAAGTAGAAGAAGAAGAAGAATAGTAATTATAAAATTGAATGTTTTTTATGTTAGTGAACTATTTTTACGTTTAAACTTAAGCAAACATAAAACTGTGAAATTTAGGCTTTTGAAATTTCGCTCTGGCACTAGAGGCTTTCTCGATTCAAATCATAAATTTAAAACATTTTCAAAAGTTTTTTCTTATACCTATTTATATATATGTGTCTTCTTCAAGAAGCATAATTTCATGAATTTAGTGGATCAGTGGAGCAGACAAAATTTTCTTCTGCGGAGAGGGGGTGTGTTGTTAAATGCATATAAATGCTCTAAGTGCCCTAAAATTCCTAGTTGGTCATTTTGCGCAGATACTCGAGTAGGCTCTGTAGATACCTCTGATTTCATTAAGAAATTTCTTCCCGGCATACTTTTAGGCGAGCTAGTATGATCATTCCAGGGAAATTCGTACCATACAACTTGATAGTCACAACAGAAAATATACTGCCTTCTTTTATTAAAAAAAAAAAAAAAAAAAACATCTATGACGTTGGGAATCGAATTCCAGTCGCACTAATATGAACTGAATACTTTGTCACTGACCTTTGCTGTCATATAATTTTTCGGTTGAGGAAGGGGGGGGGGGAGAATGTATACAATAATACTCATTGCGTGCTGGCAATACCTAGTAAATTAATGAAGTTTTTTGACCAATCAAGAATTGCTTATTATTCTCACTTGATCGTTTTAGACGTCCGTCCTTTGATTTTGTATTTGCCCCCGCCACCCTCTGAAGCACCACCGTCTACCGGCTCCTCGATAATGCTACACCTCTAGCTAGCTGCTGGTGGCGTCCATACTCTGAAAACACATGCCTACACACACACACACACACACGCCTACACACAGACACACGCCTGTACAAAATATTCAGTTGTTCATTGTATAAAACGGATGCCTAAAAAATAACTACTAGTTTTCAGAAAAAAAAAAAAAATATATATATATATATATATATATATATATATATATATATATATATATATATATATATATATATATATATATATATATATATATATATATATATATATATATATATATATATATATATATATATATATATATATATATATATATATATATATATATATATATATATATATATATATATAATTTAACTTCCGAAATTAACCCAACCATTTAAATTCGATTATGTCATATATTTTTTGCAACAATAATGTTTACAAAAGATTATTTTACGCTTCAAAGTAAATTAATAGTTTATGATTCTGAACTACATAAAATGTCCCTTGTGTAGGGACAGAGGTTATATTTCATGAAATAAATTCGACGAAAAAGAACCTTTTCGTATTTTATGTGTATAAAATAGAAATAGCAATCTGAAATATCATTTATACTTTGCATATTTTTTTTTTCATTTCCGTTTCATAGAACTAATTGCTTTTTTACCCCTAGAGTTAAAAAGATTTTCCTTTTAAAGAAAGCAGTGCTCGTTTATGCAGCAAATAAACATGCAAATAAATTTCTCCATTAAAAACTTTCTTTAAGAATTTTCAATTTTTCATTACTTTAAAGACAGTAAAAATGCATCTATATTTATTACATTAGTATGGAGTGCGAAAGAGTTTTAGAAAATTTAATTTCAGTTCTTGTTCTAGCCTGTTTACAACGAACTAATTAATTACAATAATTACGATTCACAAAAAAGAGGAATTTATGGGTTATCAAATTCGACTATAAAATAACCAATATTAAATAACTTTCAATGAAACAAGAGTTAAATTAAAATTTAATGCCGATGCTAACAATATTTATGAGCTCTTGTTGAACAGAAATTAATTAACTGTGCTGCTTTTGAAGAACAATGCAATCTTAATTGGCTTCGCAGTTTAAGGGTTAGATTTACGACTGCCATAAAAGAAAACCATAAAAATGGCCAATGCCATTCGGTGAATATTTCAGATGAGTTTTCAATTTATTTGAGCAATTAAAACAAATTGCGTGAGTTTTTAACAATGGTGAATCGGCTCTTGTTTGGTAATCAAAAGTGAAGATTGTAAAAAGGAGCAACATTTTCGTGGCGTTGACATAAATAATATACGCTGATATAATAAAATTTATGTTTAAAGGCTGCAATTCGAAAAATTATTTTGCAGAACTGAAATCTGATTTAACCTAAAGTTAGAAAAAAGTCTAATGGGATAATAGTCTTTTTTTTTACTTCTTTCATCCTATTTGTAAACGTAGTTTTAATTTGAAATCGATAAATGAAAAAAAGGGGGAAAAAAGAAGTATTTTGTTTTTTAAAATATTATTTTTGTTACTTCATTGTATCACGCAAAAATCGCGTGCAAATGTAAAATGCATTACTCGTTCTACATTCACAGTTGTAGAGCTTGAATTTGCCACTTTGCTGTGATTTAAGAAATTGATTGGGTAGCGGGAAAAACGTTGTACAGTAAAACCTGTAAAGTTGATCACCCTTATAAGTTGACCACCTGGCTAAGTTGACCGCTATTTTCAGGCACATAATTAGATCTACATCGTATAATTTAACCTATGTAAGTTGACCACCTGTTTAAGTTGACCACTAAAGTAGGGCACCGCAAGTGGTCAACTTACAAAGGTTTCACTGTACTGTCTGTCTTTCACGAGAAAAGCTCCTGCCGTCAAGTCTGATCTCGTCTACTGCCACAGAAATGGACTTCGTTCATTTCGTGCAAGGGTTAGCAGGAAGGCTTTTTGGCGCCATTTCGCCACTCGTTTGCTCGCCTTTGTGCAGTCGTACGGGTTTTTCCAACATCAAGCTTCCTTTGGAAAAATGAGACTCTATTGCAGTAGACAGGCGCAGACATTTCGGCGGTGGCATTTCTCGTGATGGTCGGACAGAATGTTGATTTTCAACAATTTTTTTCAGTACAAAAATAAAGAATATTTTTCAGAGAACATATCACATTTGGTTTTAGTTCGTTTACACGCTCAAAGAACGCTCTATTAGGCAATGGCCTTGTAAATAAAATGCTCAAGATTTATGGAAGAACGTTGTATTTTGCAAACCTGCTTCGGGGTCTTTGCAATAGGAAATGAATAGGTAATTGATGAATGGAAAAACGTTGCATGTTGCTCTCCGTGTTCTGGCAGATTCGTTTTTTGGCTGTAGATGAAAATTGCTGTTTTCACCATACATCGTTTTCTCCGCCATTCAATTAGTCAAAGATCTTAATAATTCGAAAATCCATTTCATTTTTACGTGGTCAAGGCTGATGTCTCATTGGACAGGTGATATTCTACGTAAGCTGATCTGTCTTGGTTTTACATTTTCATCCGTCATTAGCCAGACAGCAGCGCCTCCTACTGTTTATTTGAATGTTTATTTGAATTCCGTGTACGAAGTAATTTTGAGGCTTTTTTTAGTGAAGTTGAATTGTATTTGTCGTTGTAGGAATGAAAATAGCCTAATTCATCCCAGCATAGTTTTGAGTAATTGAAAATTTTGTAAGAACATTCTGCATCAGTTTCGGATAATGGATTATTATTGCGTGATTCTAGTGGGCAATAGATTTTAGAGTTCTTCTTCGTAAACGGTGCACTTAATAGAAAAACTAAAGATCCACACACACACAAATCCATGCTTACCTAAATTTGAAGATGTCTGATTTATGTCATCATAATTCAAACCCTTTCATTTGCCTCTATTACACCTTTCCTAAAAGTTTAAAAATGACACTATTCTACACACCTTATAATTAAATAATTGGATAGATAATTTCCACTTTAGTGCAAATCATGCAGGTAGAGTTTAAAATGTGCCACAGTGTGTAATAGAATTAAATTAGCAAGTCAGGCTGTTGCATATATTTTAGTCAACTTCTAATATCATTAACCAATTCGATTATACAAGCTACTTTGAAAACACAGATTTAAGATTCGACGTCTTTATTTAGTTCTACGTGGATGCGTTATCCCAAACAGATAAAATTTCCCCCTCCGTCAAAACTCTTAACTTCTGAGATTGCAGATAGCAGATTACGTGCTATAAATGGCATTTTGTCTTTCTTATAAGCTAGCTTCGGCCACTGAAGACATTTTTCGCAGTTGTTTTCCGAACTCGTTCTCATAAATAAAGTTATCAAGCTCAATTTCTTGAAATTTTACGCTAGACAGTACTGGCATCCATTCTTTACTACAGTAGACCCTCGTTTTACGCGGGGGTTACGAGTCACGGAAATGCCGCGTAAATCGAAACCGCGTAAATTGAGACCTAATACTAGCGTTAAAATAGGAGTTATAGGTTCCGTAAATTTAAAAAAATACTTCATTCAAGTGATGACTAATTGAATAATAAGTTTAATGTGTACTTACATCGATTTTTATGCACAACATGCATAAAGAAAACATAAATTAATTTCGTGTTTTGTTTTTACAGAGGATACTATAATAGTCCTTTGGCAGTCATTCAGAATTTTTCTCTGTAATTCTCTGCAGAGCATTAATTCCATGATAGAATCTTCCTTCACTAACAAATCAGAAAAATCATTTCTACTGTCTAAGAATGGCTCAAAATTTTCAATGTGAACGTTTTGTTTGTGTGTCACCGATGTCGGTATCCTCGTTGGTTTTGGCCTCCTTTGTCATTCCAAAAAGCTCTTCTTCCACTGAGTTCTGAACTGTGTGAGTTTAATAACTTTACATCTGGAAAGAGCTCTGGAACCAATCGCATAAAATGTCTCCAGTGGCCCAAGCTCGATTATTAGCACGCCAAAATGCAGTTTATTACGTAATCTGCAATTTTTAGGAGTTTCGATTTTGAAAAAGGGGAAAATGTTATCTGTTTGCATTATCGCATTCGCGTAAAACCGAAACTCATCCTCGTAAAATAAAATAAAGTGTTAAATCTTAAGCCGCGCATAATCGAAACCGCCTAAAATAAACCAGCGTAAAACGAAGGTCTACTGTACTGTTACAGTAAAATCCAATTTTAATATAGAATTTTAAGCTAATATATAGCAAAAATGCTACGACTAGTAGTGCTGAACAAAAATATTGGAACGCGAGCAGCGATGTTTGAAGCTAGGTCTCTTTGTTCTGAGGAAGCGTTTTTAGCCACTATTCTGAATGAGCTCGGAGGGAGAACAGCAAAGGCAATGTATGTTCGTCACTCTGTAAATTCCTTGGTATATCATTTTGAGCTGCAATTGTTTGCTTTTTTCGGTACTATTTACTGTAAAATTTTCTCTGTTCTTTAAACATTCATTTTTACTGCAAAATTTTCCTTAAAAACTTCCTGAATTTTTAATAGCGTCGAATAAGATCTTTTAGAAGTAACAAAGGAGGACAAAGCCAACGAGAATACCGAAGTCGACAACACAATACTAAAAACTTTCATACTAAAAGTTATGAGTCATTCCTTGAAAATGGCACATAAGCTTTCTGATTTGTTCCTGTAGGAAGATCGCGTCATGTAAGAGACTCAAGTCATCATGGGATATAAAGAATTAGGCACAGAGAAATAGTAAGGATTTCCAGAAGAAGACTTTCATAACCAGCTTTCTTTCGCAAACACTAAGTTTATTCATGTTTTCATTATACACGTTGTGCTTATGTATCGAAATATGGACACATGTTATAAAGTACACATAAGTACTTTGATTAAATATTGATCGATTACTATAAAGACGTATTTTTATATCTGTGAAACTTAACCCTTATTTTAACACCACCGTTACGCGGTTTTGATTTACGCGGCATTTTCGTGGATCATAAGCCTCGCGTAAAACGAGTGTCTACTGTACGTACTGTAAATAAAAGGTACTTTTCCCTAAACAAAATTACTGTTTATATTCAGTGTTTACTAATTATTAAAGAAACAAAATATTACACTGCAAAGCAGTCCTCTCTTTTCGGTATCACTTATGGTCTAGTTATCCATGTTCTAGCTGTTGTTATGCGTGCACGACATATGAAGAGCATAATATGTTCCAGAATCCAAACGATTCAATTGTCTGAACCACCCTGCCCCCTCGGTCCCAGTTAGTTGGAATTAAGGAAGTTATTCTCTATTCTTTTATTCTGATTAAGCTTACTAGTTCTAACTTAAATTATAAACATACTACTAAAATTCTGAAGAATTTTCTTGTTTTGTGCTTGCCAACAGACTACTTAAATTTATTAAGCCACACAAGAAAACGCAGCCTATATTTTTCAAGCACTTTCCACAGAATTTCAAATTTTAGATCCTTTGGTAAAGTAATTAAATAAAGCACCAACACACACACCAAGATGGAAAAACACCATGCATCACCATTTAAATTACTATTTACTCTGTGGAAAAGTCTTTAATTTATAAATGTTTTTGAACTTCTTAAGAATTGCAGTCTTGGGAGTTTTTTAAGCCATTGTTCACATAAATTTTCTTTATGGCTAGAAAAGATTTTTAATCTGGTTTAGGGAACACCGTTTACGTTTCTAATTTATGTTACTTAATTTGTCTAACGGTGGAGAAACAAATTAGTTTATTTTTATTAAATACTTTCATTAAGTACATTAACAGAATACTTTAGCGTGTTTCTTGATTGTATATTACTGTTTAGGAATGATGCGTGGAAAGAACATAGAATTAGAGAGGATTGTGATTGTAAAGCAAACTGATTTTCTGTAAAATTAAGAAGGGGTTTAGTTGAGAAATATGCTAATAATTTGATCAAATACCGTCAAATGGGGTGATTTTGCGCCATCATAGGGTGAGAGTGTGCCAAAAATTATGTACACTTACAAAGAGGTTAAATCAAGTTATGTGAAATATTTTAAGCACAGTATAGCATATTTTAAACCTTAATTTTTGGTAAAAACAGCATTCTACCTCTCATAGTTATGTCACGTGTTATGTGCCATAGTTATGTATGGCACAATCTCAAACTTGCTGTCACAAAACCCCCCTTATTTGTTGGCGCAATTGACTATTTTTGCAAATATAGGATTCTTAACTCAAAATAAATCATTGCAACTTTATGATTGATGACGACCTGACTTATCTTATTTTATTGTCTGCGAAACGCAATACTTAATTCACAGCAGAGATTAATAATTTTCTAACAAGGACTTGTTTTTATGGAAAAAAAATTTAGCACGGTTTTTTTTACATTTGGTGTGAGTTCGAATAGTGGGTTATAGATTTTCACAACACTTCTGTTTTCAAAATAAAAGAGGTAGCTTATTCACATATAACGAACGATAAGTAAGTCACGGTATACCACCCTGAAGCTGGAATTTTTCAATAAGCAATTTAAATTACAGTTAAGGGAGCTAAATTCCTCTGTCATTTTTTAGGGGTCATGAATGGGCAATTTCTCTCCTCCCTTTTAAATTAATGAACTTACCTATATCTGTACCTAGAAGTAGAAAGTACTAAATCACAATATAAAATTCGTCAGGAGATGAGTTTGTAGTTCCTCTTTTGTGATCATATGTATTACTGGATCGTCGTTTATCGACTGATAAAATGAAAATTTATTTATTAAAACCTTAATGTTGTATATCAATGAAAATACAATGAAGTCCCATCTCAACTAATACCAATACAGCGAAATGTCCGTTTTAACGAAATAAGAATTCTGTCTCGATTTAATTTCAACTACATTTCTTGAATTCTATAAAAACGAAACGCTCGTTGCAACGAACACAATTTGTGAACCTTTTCATTCATTGCAACAAGATTTCCTTCAGTACAAAAATTTCAGTAAGATTTTGTTGATTTTTAGTAGAATATGCTTTATATTAGGTAATATAAAGCGTTAAATTCTAATCCCCCTCCCGCCAGGAAAAATTCGAATTACGAGCTTGTTTTTTATGCGTGGGCCCCGAATTAAAGGATTAAATGCTTGCGTGTGTCGTGAAAGAGTAAAGTGGCTAACTCTGACAGAAGTGCGTTAAAATAACCAAGAATTCGTAGAAAGTCGTTTTCACCAATAGGATGTTGGTAGGAATGCCAGTCGTTGCTTTTGACGTAACTAAGAGTTTTTGGTTCTGCAATTAAATTTAATTTTCTTGGGTATAATAGTTCAGCTTTACCTCATTTAAATATTAACTAGAATAAACGAGACAGAGTTTGGATTTCTGTCTATTAAATTGTGCCTTAAGTACCGCTATATTCTAATTTTAAATCACGTATATCTCAAAAATGACGGAGTTGCGGAAAATTGGAACCCCTACCTTCAAATTTAGTTTTTTAATTATATAACAACCACTTTTTTCGAAAAAACAAATTCTTTTCTGAGAAATAAAGGAATAATAAATTAACTCACAGCCAAAACCAGAACAGTAGTAATTAAAACAAACACAGAGCAGACTTTGTAGTTCCTTAGTATATACATTTTCCTTCTATGAAAATAATAATCTGACAGCACAGATTTAGACTAATGTTAATTTAGTGAAAAACTACAGCGCGAAGCATTAATAAAAAGAATAAAGCTAAAAATAAAGCTGATAATGATAATAATAATAATAGCAATAATAATAAAAAACAAAGTGTTTTATTATTATTGCTATTAATCTTCAAATTAACTCAGATTTGAGATAGGGATAAAAGAAAAATGCTTAAAATTGGGAACATCGCAACAATAACTGTTATCTGAAAATAAAATACTATGCACTCTAGGAAAAATTTTACAGCTCCTCGGAAAGCGATTATTTGAGAAAAGCTGATGCACAAAAAATCTATACTGCAACGCAAATAACTGCATATAAATAAACTGTTCGACAAAAACAATTTCATCCGGCTACAGTATTCAGTAGGAGAAAAAGCTCCGAACCAAAAAAAAAACATTAGTACATTTTTTGAAAGTCACAACATGTATTAATCTATTTCTAAAATAGTTTTTTATTGACTTTGTGTTAAGCAATTTGCGCAGTTAAAGATATTTTTTAAAGAGAGAGAAAGAGAGAGAGAGAGAAAGTGAAAAGAGGTGCGTTTAGTCAACTTTGGTTGTAACAGCAGAAGATAGCGGAAGAGACATAACACACAGATTTATCAGTTAAATTTGCGCTGTTGTTTATAAACAAATCCGAGACACATTGAAAGATTCAGTATTCTATAAGATATAATCTCGTCAATTTACTAAATGATTTCTGTGGCATACACTATCTAGAATGTTTTTGAAGGAAATCTAGACAGTGTCTCTGAGTTTCTAGTATGTAAATCACAAAGCCGTTTAACAACTTCGCATAGGACTGTAGCAAGGCAAAAGCACCGAATAATGTGTAGCTTCTGTTTTTTTTCACCTACAAGTAACATTACTAAGAAAAGAATAATTTATAATAATTATGTAATATTATTATAATAGTTATGTAATATTATGAATAATTATGTCATATTAATAAATTATAATCAAACATTGATTTAACTACGCCATTATGTTTCAGATTTTAACCTTTATTGCCCTGTTTCCTTGATAGCATAAAACAGCATCGAATTTCTCACCGAAACTTGTTAAACAGCAAAAGGAGAGAACAGTGGAAAATTTTGAGAAAATACTAGTTTAAAGCTTTCTTTACAACATCTTGCAAAACTAACTAATTTACTGTAAACTTCTACGAGTTACTTTTTATATATAATTTCAAATTTACCCTGTGTCTAGAAAAATCAGTTTAACCATTCACTATCTTAGGTTTACCATTGTCAAAATTTCTTCTTTTTCATTTTTTTAAAAACACACTTGAGGTTTATTGAAATTTTGTGACAATGAATTCAATTGAAATATTGAAGAATTTTCAGTAACAAAATAAAATATGATTGATTTTCTACTTATGAAAAGAAAACTGAATAAATGTTTCATGGATTGGTATTAATCACAATGTTAACGGAAAATTTTTTGGAAACTTGGTTTTAAAACTTCACAAACTGAAAGCAAACGAGAGACTAAAGTCAAAGTATTGCAAATTTTCCCATGAAGAGTTATAGTCCAACTGACAATATTTTGTTGCTTATGATCATTTCGAATGACGTTATTCAAAAAGCATTACTTTAGATAATGAATGGCTAATGCTTTTTATCGATGCATTGGTTTCGGCTCATCGGCTGAGTAATGATATTTGGATTGACTCATGAAGATAAAATATTGATTTTGATGAAAAATGTCTGCAAAGTATCTGGAAAAGTTTGAAAGAGACGATAATGATGACAGATGATGCGTAAAAATTATTTTGATAATGTTTCAAGAAATTCATCATAAATAATGCTTCTTCGTAGCTTACTTTTTTTGTGCTCATCTTTATCTTTGCATTTTTATAGGAAACTTGATATTATTTTAGAATATTTTTTAAACAGGTTGGCTGTAGTTGCAAAAGTTACTATGTAGTAGTGTAACAAATGTAATATTTAGAAATTAATATGATCTGAAAGTAACTAATGATAAGTTAATAGATGTAATTCGGGTACTACAAAAGAAAATAATGATAAATATGGCGTAATTAGGGAAAGAAAACAGAAGAAAAAAAAATTAGTTTAAATTTTAAAATCTTGAATTTCAATTTATGTTTTTCGCAATTGTGAATTGCTATAGTACCCTACTCGTTGGGTTTTCGTTTCTTCTAATGGCTTTTATCGCAACCATAATTTAAATTCAAGGCGTCAAAATTCAAATGACTGTCAGGGGTTGAATGCAGGATGTTACGTGCTGGATGTTTTGTGCTGGATAATATTTTCGCATAAAAAAGATTGTATAAAATCGAGAAGGTCGTTTATAAATAATTCGGTTCCGAGGCACATAGACGATGCATTAGAAGCATAGAAAAATAAAATCAAAAGACCAACGTCATTCAACGGTTAAAAGAAAACAATAAGATTAACCGTTCGTGATTGCTCAAAATGACATACAAAGCACAAAAAATATCTTTCTGTTGTCTTTAAAGAAACATTTTGTAAATGATACTTGTTTACTGATCCTCTTTTTATATCGTTGTTAACTGGAAAACAATAATATTTTTAGGCTTATAAAAACATAAGGTTGAAACTGAAGAAGAAATCCTGTAATTCTTAGTAGCGAATATAAAATTAACTAGCAATAAATATGAAGCTGACAATGTTTTGTAAAAGTAACTGATAAAGGCAAATACACGGAAAAATAACTTTTATGTAACTTCCCAAGACGTAGTACGTCTTTATTCCCCTGTTTATACTTTTTCATATTTTAACAGAAAACTCATTGTTTTCTTGTTCTGGAAACAGTAAAGTATTTAAAAAGCAACTATACAATGATGTTAATAATATAATATTTCGAGACTAATGTAAAAGTAACTTGGGATAATAGATACTGAGAGAAACTTAAGTATCGAAACTCTCTGTGGTCTTTGTTTATTGCTTTGCAAATTGGATAGAAACTAGCGGCAATTTTAGGAAATTCTCGAAATAGTGCAATGAAGGAGAAATCTAAAACGTTAACAGCGTTATTAAAGAATTGTTCCATCATACATAATGTGATATAAACTAGGTTGATTAGCAATAAACTAATGGGATGTAACTTATGTAAAGAAAATATGATGCAACTAGTACAATGTAAAAGTAGCTAATGTTATTAAACAACACTTTAAAATATTTAGCTAATGTTTCTCTAACGCTATCATAAAATGGTTTCTTGAAACATAAACTTAGTGTATTAATTTAGTGCTAAGTAACTAATGCTATATAAAAGATATTGATAAATCTTGGGACATAACTGATGTTTTTTAAAAGTAACTAATGATAAAAATGGGGGTAAAAGTAGTTGATACTGCTCGTAGAAATACACCTCGAACAATTACCCTTTATTCCCCTGCCCCCTATTTTTGTTTTTACTATTATGGATGTTACTACTATAGACAAATATGTAAGTTAGCGTGAAAATACTTGAAAAATTATACATTTGTTTCACCACAAAAACATTTCAAATAATAAATTTAATTTTTTGAACTTAAAAAAAAAACTTTAGAAACTGTGGGCGAACTAAAAGTTGGAATCAATAACTGCATATTTGTCAGACCGTCAAATTCCTTGATCAATCAATACCTTTTAGATTTTTTAGAACTCATCTAAATGTCATTATCAGCCGGAGAATGGGAATTATGTAGACAGCAATGTGGTCATTTATTATCGAAATTGCATTTCCATCTTTCGGTGATGAGGAGAAAAAAAACTTTTTTCTAAAATGAGTTTTGAAAAAAAAAAAAAAAAAAATTTTTGTTTAACAATTCTGAAAATTGCTTTGTATTATTAGAATTGCGCCATGAGTCTTTGTGGCACTTGATAAACAATATTGTTAAAAAAACGATATCATAGCAGATAGTTGCTACTCGTTTTTAACTGCAAGCAGAATTTTTTAAAAAGTAATAATGTTGTTTTTAGGTTTATCATTTAGTTATCAGCAGTTGTCTCGCAATTAACTAAGCAGGCAACGTTGATTTTACTTAGGTGGCACTCGTCTTTGGTCTTTTTGTCCACGGGTCGCAGTATTTACCATCATAAATTATAATACATAACGTATATAACTCGATCAGTCATTGATATACGGCACAAACAATCAACTCCATCGCAACAATGTCTATACACGCCTGAATGGGAGAGACATTTTCTCCAGTCTCAAGCGATCAATCTAAGGACTTGATTGAAAACTGCAATAATTGTAAGAACTTATTATTGCAGTAACTCAAAACTGGAAGATAGATGAAATACAGAAGCAAATTTCTGCAGTAGTTCCCTGGAATTAAGGGTAAGCTTTGAGAGAAAGTGTAAGAGAGAGGTGCAAGAGCCAGGTATTTAAACAGGAAACTTATCATGTTAGATTTAAGAGTGGAGTAATAAAAAAAGTTATATATTTTTACAAGTTCTGTCAAATGAATTTTATAAATCAACCAAAAAATAATAAATCTATCATATTTTTCAGAAAAATAGGACATTGTAGTTTATCCACAATGGGGTTGTTTCCTTCAGTCAAAAGTTCTATTTTTAGTCACTGAAATTGATAGAGTAAGGAAAAAAATAATAATAATATGGAGCGAGAAAAACTTTCCTTTTAACAACGCGAAATCTTTAATTAATTTTTTAAAATGTCTGATTTTGAAAATAAGGCGTGGCTTTTATGGCGTCACAAGTGTTGTACTTTGGCGCATCTCCACTGGCGCGCTGAATGCTGACGCTTGCTGTCTACTGCTTTTTCCAGCTTATGATAATTCAGTAGTAAATTAAATATTGTGCTCTACGCTTGCTTTCAACCGTATCGTTACCAGTACATCTGAGTAAAGAAGCGAATTAAATATTGCGCTCTGCGCTAATGACATCAGTGAAAAGCATTTCATCACTTATGATGTCATGTGCAGAAGCTTAAAAAATAAAATTGCGCCGTTTAAAATATATTTTTAAAAAATCTTAAACTTTGTCAAATTATTTAAAAACTCGTTAAATCCTATGTTTTTAAGCATACTTTTTCAGAAAAAAATGTTTTTTAAAACTTCTGAAACAACTCACCCCATTGTAACTTATTTTAGTAGTGAATGCATTATAATTTTTATTCTTAAAATTCACAAAAATAAATTTAAGCAACTTACTAACTGATGAAAACGAGCTCTCCAACAATACTCATTTTAATTATCTTCAAAAAACTCAGTTTGTCATTATCAAAGAAGGAAAGAAAAGCTTTTGAAAACTTCTTAAGAACGAAATACGAGGTCTGTTCACCAAAAAAACTGTTGCCAAAACAAAACTCAAAGCATTTCTTTTGACGTGCATTACCACTCAGTAAATAAATAAGCATTCCATTTACAGTTGTAAACTGGCAACTCAATTCAGACTTTAAGCAATACATTTTTAATCCGGCCCTGGACCTGGCTTTTTCACTTTCAAAGACAAACCCCAGTTCCAGCACCATCTCCAACATGCGAAGATCGATTCACAAAGAGTGGTACTAAGTCCTTCTCTGACAGGTCTTTTGTTTGCTTCTGTTTTTCTTCCACTTTGATGTCTTTACTTATTCATTATTTGTTACATTTTGGTCGAACCCGAGTTCTTTTGGGAGTGCAGCTAGCGGTTCTTTTCCAATAATTGAACCGCGGTTGCTGAGTTGAAATTCTTTGTTAGTATAAATGTCGAGCTAGTCGGGGGGGGGGGGAGTGGAAAATTTGGGCGATAAGTACGAACCGATAAATTGAAATAAATTAACGGGAATTCATCGATAAACTTATGAAAACAAACTTAAAATATACTTTGATGTAGGGACTTCAGAAAGACTCCGATAAGGAATATTTATAAAGATCATACAGAATCCAAAAACATAAACATATAAATGATAAATATTTAATATTTTGACACTATTTTTTCTGTCGGATAAAGAAATGCTGAATATATATCTCAACTACATTTTAATGCATTTTTCCAGAATGCTATTCGTTCATTTGATCATTTTACAGAAACTAAGGTACATATAGTAAACATACATTTTAAAAATGTTTCAGTTATTGAAACCTTATTTTTGATCATAAAATTATGTAGAACATCGTAAACTTAAAATACCAAAATAATATATGCGTACACATAAATCATAAATCTGTTTTAAAATTTATGTGTATCAAAACACCGACACTGTTTTTTTTTTTTTTTTTTTTTCGGATAAAGCAAATGCTGAATATATTTTACAACCACATTTTAATACATTTTTGCCAAAACCGTTTCGTTCATTTGATCATTTTAAAAAACTGAGGTACATATTGTAATCAGTTATTATTAAATTGTTTCTGTTATTAAAAGCTTATTTTGATCATACAATTATGTAGAACTTCGTAAACTATTCGTTCATTTGATCATTTTAAAGAAACTGAGGTACATATAGTAATCAGACATTGGTAAAATGTTTCAGTTATTGAAACCTTATTTTGATCATCACATTTTGACAAACTATGTAAACTTAAAATACCAAAATAATATGTATGTATACGTAAATCATAAATCTATTTTACATTTTGTGTACCAAAACACCGCATTATAGCTTTATAATCATCTTTTATAATCATAGCTTAGCATCTTAAAAAAAAAGACAACAGCCATTTCCAGTATGTATCAAAATTAAAATATTAATCCAATTATTGGAAACATCAGTATAACTTTCTTGTCCAAATTGGTGTATTCCATCTGTTCCTTTAGAACTTACGATTTTTCTTCTTAGACTTTTTTTTTTAGTTTTGCTATTCTTGACGAAACCAATTCAGTACTAGACAAGTTATTAATATTACTATTCATCACTAAAAAAAATTTGTGAACCTTACTCCCATAAAATCGATGGCAGCATAGCTACCTCCAGTGCTCTGGAGTAACTTAGTTGATATAACTGGTGTAAAGTTACGTATTGCTTGTGGAGGGTTACAACATGTTAACGTAACTTTTGCATTACGTTTCACGTATTCTTGTGTAAGATTACGCCTGAATTTTCTGTATGCTTACAGAGAAACTGTTTTCAAGTTACACAATAGCAAAAATTAAGCTTTCATCTGACTTGTTTGGACGATTACTTATTTTTAAGTGTAAGTTCACTTATATATCAAATCGTTTGCTTTTTCCGGTACAACTTACTGTCAAACTTTCTATGTACTGTAAACTTATTTTGCAGTAAAATTTATCTTAAATTTTTCTTGAATTTTTAACAGTGTACTTTTGCAAATCTCTGGGGGGAAACCTTTAATTTCTTGTTATCGACAATTCTCAAAGCCGTAGTTTAACCTGCAGTGAACCCTGAATAAGCAATTCTATAATCTAAAAACTTTGTAGAAATTTAAACTCCATTCTGCGACACAAATGAATGCATAACGCTTTCTTCCTCATTAACAGTCAGTCGCTGTCAAAGAGTAAAAAATAAATAAAAGTAAGTCCAAGTACCGCAAAAACGAATATTTTTCCGAAATTCAGTCGAGACTGAATTACCTCCTCTTTATTTGTATTGATTACTTTCTCCATTTTTTTCTTTCGCTCGATAAACCATATTCCTCCTCAAGAGTGAATAATGACGTCTGGAAAACCATTTCCAATCATTAAAGATGCATTTTTTTAAGTCATTCATGATGTTTTAAGTCTGTATATTTTTTAAAACGAAAGTTGCTCAAGTCTTGGACAAGGCAATCGATCAGCATTTTTTCTTTTACAATCGAGTTTTGTCGTTCCATGACAGAATTTACACTTGAAACTAATTATGCCCTTTGGGACATATTTAAGAGTTTGACAAATCCTTTATTTTCTTTATTATTACTATTTTTTTCAAATCACGAGTTTGTGAAGTACAAAGAAGTAATAAAATAAAAAAACTGAAGTTCCTCAGTATTTTTCTAAGCCTTAAGTGGCAAGAGAAAGGTAGTAGATAAAATTTCGATTGTTAGATAAAAACGAAAAAAAGTCTTGCTAAATTAATATTAATGATATTAGAAGTACATGCAGCAAAAACATTTACGGTTTGAAAAAAAAAGTATTTTAAGAATCCGTATTCTGCACTTATACTTTTTTGGTTGTAGATATTTTGCATAATTTTACTGACGTGCCGTTTTTCCGAAAAAAAGTCAAAAAAATTTTACTCCATCTCAAGGGGATTCATTAAGTATCTGAAAAAAAGCAAGTCCGAGCAGAGCAAGCTATTAAGATCATGTGTCATAAAAATAAAATGTTTGATTTTACTTTTAGGTAAAAAGTGTCGATTATAATATATTAATTTTTACTCAACTTCTTCATAATTTTATACATTTTTAAATATGTATCCGCATAGTTAGTTAAAATAGTGCATGTAAATAAAGTGGCGGATTTTTGAAGTGATAACTTCTTATGGGAGAGTGAACCAATTTGTGACAAAACGCGCGTAACGACGCAACTCTCGTCTGGTATTCCTTTCGTTCACGCAAACGACAGAAGCGCGCATGGTCGGGGAAATTTTGTTTCTTTCCTCGTTGGGTCAGCTTTAAGAGTTAAGTGATAGTAGAAAAAGTAACGAAACTAACAGAAGATGGATGATCGTCGCAACGTAACGCAATATCCTAACGAAAGGTGAGTTTAATAATACAATATAATACCATTAACATTGTAAACAATATGTATTCGAAAAAGCATTTAATCTTTAAATTTATTTTCAAAACAAAACATTTTTGTGATTAGTTATACTAAAAATATCTCGCTTCATTTAGGGTTTTGAACTGTGATAAGGTGTACATATTTTAAACGAACTTCATCCCCGCAGACTCCGCAATGCGGGGGTTGGCAACGGCCGAGAAAACAAAAATAATAAATAAACATGTAATTTGTTCATCACATAGTAAAATCTAAATGTTTCGTTAGTTTGAATGTTTTTTCTCAATAAACGAAATATTTAGAAACGACGCGTCATTTAATCTATTGTTTTTGCGCCGACATCAAAACTTATGTTTCGAAGTAGTTTGATTGGTGATCAAAGAATAAAATTATTTTTCATTTAGAGCAATTTTGAAGTCGATTCTATTTTTTTTTTTTTTTTTTTGAATTAAAAAAAAAAAATCTAACCAGCAAGCGACTTTCTCTCTCTTTTACGTATTCAAACGTTCAATATTTATTTACAAATCATTATTTTATGTCTATTCAAATGGAAGTCGTTGCAAATGTGCATCAGCATCAGCAACAGACACAAAAACACTCGTAACGAAATATACATTCAACCTAAACACGAAGTATCGTTTCTACAATTCAAATTACAATTACGAATAATTAATAAGCCAGAAGAAGCCACTACAAGTCACGGAACTGTACTTGATGTAATCTTTGAAAGATTTTTAGATAACATACAATGCAAAAATTTCGTTGCTTATTATAGCTACCATAAGCCAATTGTTACTTTCATAGCATTAAATAATGATAAAAATTTAATCTTATGAAAGTTATCACTTCTGCAAAGCGCCCCGTGACGCACATATTTTTTTAAACTTAACGTTTATTTAATTCAGTAACGCATGAATATCTATGAATTCTCGCTTTTTGTTACAAGGAACTTACCTCTTTTGAAAATTTTTACAAAGAGTAATGCGTTCAAAAACTTCCTCATAAAATCGAAATGCAAATTTTTGATGAACCACACAAATCATTTGGACCTTACTATAATTCTGTTTCTTTGAAAGTTCAAAAACATTAAAGTAAAATTACAAATGTATGGGAAAATACACCTGCCGCTTCTACATTACAAATGTTCAACTTAAACAAAATATTTTGGAACGAGAATTATCTTTAGTTATATTTTATGGGTTGATATGACTAGTAGTCTGGATGGAATGAATCATTTTTTGTTTTATGTTTTCTAATTCTCTCTTCGAAAATATCAGTACTGATACTAATCTTTAATCTTGTCCATGTAAAAATTTTATTACTGTTAAAAAAATATATTGGTTAAAATTATTTTATTTTAAAATTTTTCCTATTTTTCTTTTTAAGGATTTATTATCCCCACGGCAAGAATCTCGTGCATGAATTTCACTGAAACGAATAATTTAAGTGTGTGTATATA
The DNA here is from genome assembly GCF_026930045.1 of Uloborus diversus. Classification (NCBI taxonomy): domain Eukaryota; kingdom Metazoa; phylum Arthropoda; class Arachnida; order Araneae; family Uloboridae; genus Uloborus; species Uloborus diversus. Next base: position 46,268,691 of record NC_072736.1, read on the forward strand.
TATATATATATATATATATATATATATATATATATATATATATATATATATATATATATATATATATATATATATATATATATATATATTAAAAAAGAGCTATAAAGAACTGTTTGACTTGCATCATAAAGTTTTAAATATATACTTTATGCTGCGTTTGCTTATTTATTGCATTTGTTACTGTGAACGTTTTTGCTTTTCAATTTTAGCCTAGATTTATTTAATTTCTGTTATTTCGTCTTCTGGATATTTTTGCTGACAAAAAATAGTTAATACAGTGAAATATTTTTATTGGGAATTCTGTTCTATTAAGAAAAAAAAAAAGCTTCTTTTACAGATGTTGTAATAATGACAACTAAGCTTTCATAAAAAAAAATATTACAAATTTGAAAACGCACATGGACGCTTCAATCACACTTGAAAATATTTTTTAATGACCGTCCCATTTTTTAATGATTTTGATTGAATTTTCAACCAATCTTTCACGCTTCTGATATCAATCAAATATAAATGTACTACCATGATTTCTTTATGTATTATAAACTCCCCAAACAAGAACAGGGGGTTACATACTTCATTTCCCCACTGTAACCCAACATGATTGACAGCTGACTCAAGCGAAGGTGGCCTTTTGACCGTATATCCCCCACAGTGGGGTACGGTAAAAAGGAAATGCTGGAAAGAATGGCTCTGTCAACAAAACCCCTGGAGTGCTCACAATAGTGTTAGTAGGGGGTAGGCGACCGTTTCTATGTGCCAAACGGTCTCCATGACGCATCATTTTGATTGGTGGAATATGAGATGAACAGTATTTTTTACGGCCATGTGTGTGTGAGGGAGGACCGGTCGTCTGCGGATCTCGTTATTGAAGTGAAGTGAGGAGGTGCGGTTATTAAAGAGCCAATATGTATTCTTGATTAAGATTGATTCGTTGCGGTCAGTAACCGTTTTTTCCTTTTTGTATCTTATCGAGTTTGGATGAGACGGGAAGATAGGAAATCCTGCTGGCCGTACTTTTTGCTACAAAATGAAGTAGTGGAGATTTTAGCAAGTTCTTAATTTAACTTCGGTTAGGTGTTCGAGTTTTGTTCCTTATAAAATTATTTTTTAGGTGACTTAAAAGTAATAAAAATTTGTTTTAATTACGAAACTTTACACCATACCATAGGTAGGTTTTTTTTATGGAGCTAAACTTCAGCGGCCATAAGCGGCAAGCAGCAGAATGATTCCTTTTGCGTTTGAATAAAATATAGGTTCTGCAAGTGACAATCTTACATTTCATTTCAAACAGATGGCTGTATTTTCCAGAATCTCGAATTTATTATATTTTTGGAAGTCTCAATGTATAATATTCCACAGTAGTTTATTTTTAGGGGGCAAAAAAGGAATCATGTATATTCTCCAAAAAGTGTTGCGAGCTCGGATAGTGTTTTGATTCTTGTTAATTTCGTTCGTTTGTAGTTGGTTTATTCATGCAAATAAGAGTCAAGTAATAGATACTGTGAAGCCTCAATTTTACATTTCCCGAACCTACGTTTTTCTACGCACTTAATGTTTTTTCATCGGATCTTACCACTAGTTTTGCATCTATGTATTTCCACATTTAACGTTTTCCCAGTATTTTACGTTTTTTTAACCCAGAACCTTGAGAAACGTTAAATCGGGGTTTCATTGTATTTTGTTTCATCAAACAACATGCTAAAATAACATGTTTTTCCTTTACTTTGTGTTCGCAGCATAGGTCTTTGCAATAATTTGCAGCAAATAAAAGGAGGAATGGACGTTGTCTAAGCTTTTCTTACCTGTTTGTCAACTTAATGCTAATCCGTGTTTACTCTCGCCTCAACCACAAGTAAAATCTGTGATTAATTGCACTTAAATGAAAATATGTAAACAAAACATACTGAAGGTAGCTACTTTAGGTAAAAATGATTTTAAGAATCTAACTGATGTTTTTTTGTCAATACTTAATGCTTACATGCTGAATCATTCTTTGATTTTTTACACTAATATCTGATCCAAACGATCCAGGTCTCAGCAGCAATCATTTGAGTCATACAATAAATAAAAATGATTTCCCTTACCTGGTAATCATAATGATCTTTTTTTTTCTATATTTTTTTCTGCTTAAATAACTAGTGAAATATGATATTTGTAGCACTGAAGGTTGAAAATGAAAACAAAATTATGAGCGTAGATAAAAATCTTATAAGACAAATTTAAAGGAGTTAAGTTTTAGCTGTATGCATTTTGCTGTTAATCAACAAGATGCAATCCCTCCCCCCTCCCTTTCCACTGGTGTAAACAATCGAGGAGTAACACTTATGCAAAATTAGCATTAATAAGGAAAGAACAACTTGAACTGGGAGTACGACATCTTTTACATTGTACCCAATTTTAATTTTATATTGCGTTGCATAGATACATTTTATTAAAGGTTTCTAATCTAATAAAGTTTTCTGCAATATTTTCAAGTAACTTTTTTTCACATTGTTATTAACTGCAGTTTTTAACTAGTTATGTAAAAGCAAGTCTAATAGCATACTTTTACTGCGCATATATATCTCAATATATGCGTAGATTAAAATTCAGTTGCCGTGTCACTGATTTTATAAAAGTTATTTTTTTAATAAAAAATATGCATCTCGTTCGCAGAAAATATTTATTTTTTACCAGCTCAGTTTTAAACACAGATATCAAATTCATGGTATCAATGACTTTTTTTCTCTTTCAGTTATTGCTGTAAACAGGTGGAGTTAAACACTTCTGTGTGTTTATCCCAAAAGAGTTAACACTATTTCTAATATTTTTTCTTTTTATTAACTGCTCCCGGTTGTATTAACTTCTGCATTACGTCTCATATTCTCATTTATGAAATGCACCTAGTTGCTCCCGCAATCGAATTTCCCATTGCCCCAAGGAGTCCTTCCTACCAATGCGTGTGGTCCCCTATAGAGGATCGCAACAATCGCCTTAGCACAAATGTGTCGTGGGGGGAGAAAAAAAGGGGAAGAGATGTTTATTGAAGTTCTATAGAAAAATTGCGAACGCCGCGTGGGATGTATTGGGATAAAGACGGAGTACTTTATCCTGGTGCTAATAATCCGACAGCTCGTCAAATGGTTCACAGGATGTTGTCGTTACCAAGACACAACCATCTGGTGTGATGGTGAAACGAGTTTGTGTCATGTAAATAAAAGGAAGATATGAATCTGTTTTATGTATGCTTTTGTAGAGCTACAAAGATATTGTGACATGGCATTTTTTACTGCTTGAATTTCAATAGAGTAGTTTATAATGATAATGTAAATAAAGGTTGGGAATTTCTGATGTTCTCAAGGATTGTGGTGTATCTTGCGAGTGCAAGAGGGCATATGCACCCTCTTCTCAGCTCCAGGATTTGTTCCCGAAACATAAAATTCTCAGTATTTCTTTTTAATTATAATATTAAGAGCCAAGATTATATGGAATAAAATATCGTCATATTATACAATTGAATTGATGAGTTGCGAAGTCTGAGACATAATTATTATTCAGAATTGATTTCTTCAATCCGACCATTCTTTTTGCCGTCTTCTGTTTTGCCAATACATGCAAATATTTGTAACACTAGTTTCATGCATGAACTTCCACCAGTATAAAAAGATTATCTACACCTGTACACGATCTCTCCAAATGTTAATACCGCTTGAAACATAAAAGAAAAGCTTGAACTCATTATTGGTGACAGTAGTTGCTTTCGTGAACTTCCATCAGTATAGCAATATTATCTAAGCTTGTACGCGCTCTTTCGAAATGCTACTACCGCTTATTGGTGACAATAGCTACATGCATGAACTTACATCAGTACAACAACATTATCTTTGCTTGTACACGCTCTCTCCATATAATACTTCCGCTTGAAATAAAAGAAAAGCTTGAGCTCATTATTGGTGACAATAGTTGCATTCATAAACTTCCACTAGTATAATAACATTATCCACACTTATACTCGCTCTCTCCAAATGTTAATACGGTAAATGTTAAAAAAGAAACGAGAAGCTTGAACTCATTATTGGTGACATGATAATATTGCTGTCTTTTCAACTACTTGAGTTGCATATTAAAACCACTGTAGGATGAAAAACAAAACTAAAAGAGATTCTTATTTAAGTTGATCGTTTTCTTAAATGACGTTTATGAATATTGGAAACGTAAGTGGTCCTTAAAGCTCCGTCAAGTATTCGGTAGTAAAAACTTTTGCAAACGCTTGCAATAATTAGAAAAATGATCGAAGCGATTTAAGCCTAAGTTTGTTTTCTTAATTGCTTTGAATTTTATCGGGTAAAAGAAATTAATAAGACGTCTTCCATCGCGATGAACTTTTGCGTCCTAAGTGTTATGCAAAAACTACGAAATTTCTATGCTGATTTTGCTCAATAAATAAATTTCATTTCTATCTCTTTATAGAGCCAAAATGTTATTTTATATTGTTTTTAATTTAAAAAAATCGATTCAATTTATTAATGTAAGAAATGCATTGATAACGAATGACTTTTGATCAAGGACTAGTACAAAAAAAGGTATTGTTATATTTGCTAAAAATATATTTATATACTGTTTTCAAAAATACATAAGATCCAACTCTACAATTACTTTAATATTGCTAAAACACTTGAAGCATCGATGAAAAATATAACACAGAAAGAAGGGAAGGGGTGTAAGTGCCAAAACTAAAATTTGGAAATAGATAGTGCTAATGGTAGGAGAACTTCTTCTTTATTTTAGGGTAAGAGATAGTACTAGTTGCGGTGGTAGGTGCTGCTATAAAGTATGATTTAGAAGAAAACAAAACAAAAAACAATGAAAACCTACTAAGGAGCTGAACTTTAAACGCGGTTTTCTCAAAGAATAAAAACAAATAAGAGTTACACAAATAAACGTAGTCTTTAAACAGCACATTTGAGAAGAGAAAAAATGGTTGTATCCTACAAATGACATATATATGATAAAAAGAAATCCAATCCATGCAAAATGTATAGCACTAAGGGATCAGGGCCAAGATCAGATTAATCATTTACAACATGTAGAAATATCATTAATTACAATTAATTTGGATACAGCGCGTTCATATTGTCACTTGTATTGTGTGACAGAATGCAATGTTAGTTGTAGTTTTCTGGTATTAATATTTAAAATAGTCAAATTAATAAAGAACAAAAATCCTTAAGATGGCTCGTTTTCACAACGGACAGGTTTTATCTGTCATTTTTGTGCAAAAGGCTGCCAAATAACAAACTTCAAACTTTTCTTTGCTTAAATCTAATTTACCGTTTCATGTTTGAAATTGAGTAAATAAACTTGGAATCATTCTTCAAAAACTTGATCAAAACGGTCGATGGTTGCGATTGGATTAAAGTGGGCTTCAATCAATCGGTTACTGGATGGTTGCTATGTATTTTAATCCATTTAAACTGCTTCATAAACATTATTTTCCCCCTCAAATTTAAACACATTAATTTTGTCTACTTCAATTGGGGATCATATCTACTATATGTGAAGTTGTGTATTCAGAGTGATATCTTCCAAGTTATATTTTTTGAAAACTAATATTTTTATATAGATTGTTAATAAGCAAAAATTAGCAAGGTTTAAAAAATTATGTGCTTAATCGTTTTTGTTGTCTAAAATATGTATAGGAAAAAGTAGCGTAGGTAGTACATAACATTTTCTTTAAAAAAAAAGTGGATAACATTCCTTGATTTTTCTAAAGAGGAAACAGTAAATATCGTAAAAAATGATTATATTCAATTCTTATGTTGAAAAAAAAAAGCGAAATTTGCAACAATTTCATTAATGCATAGGCAATTTTTGTTACAACATGTTTTTTCTGAGGAATTTTGATATAAACGAAATAAAAGAAATAAATTTCAGATAGGAAATAAGTTTCCGAGATCAAAAAATTACAGAACACTCCCCAAAAGCAATTCTTTGTTTCAAATGTCAGAATATTAATAGAGTTGTGTTTCACGAAAAAAGCTTCTTTAGATCCTTTATCGGAAAACACAAGAAAAAATTAAATGGATTCCGTTTAAGAAAATTCAGCTGAAAGTTGTATTTGCATAAATCATCTTCAAATGCAGTCATTTCACAAAAAATGCATCATTTTTTCTTCAATAAGTCATAGCATTTCATTTCCGATTCCTCTTCACGCTTCTACTGGGAAAGAATATATTGTGACATGTGTAATAATCTTTAGCAAAAATAGAACGTAATCATTTTTTGCTGTCATTTAACGTTCCACGCTTTTAGAAAAACAAAATAAATTATATCGCTTTATCCAACGTTTCTCGTTTTTTTATTTCTTACAATCACATATTAAATCTACTAGAAAATGGAAATGCTTCCTGTCAAAGCAGTGATGCCATTTTGAGACATCATTTTATTTAATGAAAGTTAGAATTCTATGTATATATATCGCCAATTTGTTTTGATAAATTTCGAATGCATTGATTCATATATATTTTAGTTCATTGATGATGATTCTGATTATGTTGATGATTTGTATAATATAAGTCAATGGTGATAAAAAAATGTTTTCGATATGTTTACATTTATTTTAAAGTATTAGATGTTTTTTTCGTAAAGAATAAAAAACAATTTATTTTCAACTACGTACAGAAAATTTTGAAACTCTCTTGAATCTAAAATGTTTCAAAAAATAAAATGGCATTAATTTAAGTTCCTTCCGAGAATGTTTAAGACATGATGACATACGTAATTTGCATAATAAACACATAATATATTTACAATCGAATTTTTGTGAGTATTTTTAAATTTCAGCCTACTTTTTTTTGATTAAGCTTACTTTATGGATGACATTTTTTTAAATCTATTTTATTGGTAATTCATTTTTTTAAATGATCATTTTACTTCCATTCGTCTTTTCTTTTCCCCATTATTTGGTACTTGATGTCCGCAGGAAATGTATTCTGCTGAAAAACTTCAAAGTGTAGGTACATCATTTTCAGAGCTCTCATAGTTTTGCGCGATTGAAAGAACTGTTGATGGATATAAATTTATCTGCTGAGAATTACTCGCAGTTGCTGGTTTTTGGAACTTGAATATAAAAGCGGTTCCAGAATAAAATGTCGTTAAAGAAGAAGGTGAGTGCTATACATGTGAATCGGCATGAAAACATTAAGGCACATAAACGAGTTTTACTAACAAAAAAATAAAAATGATGATACATTTTGAGCACGCTCGCATATTAGTTTCACAGATACTCCCTTTCGCCACAAAATAAAGTTCGAAGAACTTGGAAGAAGAAATTCGTTATTGATAATGGTGGTTCGTTAAACTAGAAATGATTTATGTGCGCAATAACGTGTTTCAGTTACTCACATTACATTTTAAACTGCCAGATTTCTTCTCAATTTTTAAAAAGTAAATGTAGTACTTAAATAAATGTATATATACTTGGATAACTGAGCAAATTTTCAAATTTAAGAAAGAGTTTAAATCGAAAACTAAAGCCTAAATGTTCATACAATAAACTTGGAATATTAAGTTTACTCGGAAACTAAATCTTTCCAAATTCTAAGCTAGCACACATACGAAAACTGAAATCAGAAAGTATAAATTGAAATTCACTTGTTAGACATATGCAAGCTCTAAATAAAAAATCATGTTCCGTAAACTTATGCAGAACTTGAATAACTCATTGCAAATAGCAATAATAATAATTAATATATAAATATATACTAACAAAAAGCTGAAAGTCTTGGATCTCTGTCTCTCTGGATGTCTGTTACGTGCATAACGCCTAGACCGTTCGGCCGATTTTCGTGAAATTCGGCACAAAATTAGTTCGCATCATAGTGGTGAGTACCTCGAAGCGATTTTTTGAAAATTCGATTTTGTTCTTTTTCTATTCCAATTTTAAGAACATTTTACCGAGCAAACTAACGTGGACGAGTAAATTATCATAACGTGGGCGAGCAAATTAACATAGTCACATTGGCGAGAAATTCATCATCCATTACTTGTAAATATACAGGCAAACCAAATGGCTTTTTGATTTTCTACTACGAGAAAAGCCATGCGGGTACCGCTAGTAAAATAATAAAGCATAAAGACATTTTTTTGGTCGTTTTCTTATTTTTTTTATCTCTATATATTTTTTCCATTTGTCTGCAGTTAATTTTGTGGCCGGTAGCGACTGTTAATTTTGCCCATTACTGTTTAGTTACTATAAATTGTTTTAAGATTACACTTGGGGAACAAACATTTTATAAATGGAATTGGAAAGCTGTAATACCTATTCGTATCGATACCGCTACAACTTTTTAATGGCTATCACATCACTGATGCTTCGTTATAAAAAGAAAGAAAAGATATATGACTTTTTTTTTTTTTCAAAGCAACATAACATAACCGATTTCTCCTTTTATTACATCTCAATGTGCTTTAAATTTCTCATTTAAATCGAAAACATAATTTCAGCTTCTGAACATGAAAATATACACGACATTACACATTCAGAAACTTATCACATTTCTTATTTCTAATCACTACTATATCGAAAATTGCTTCAATTGACAATAAATCCTAAGAATATTAATATAAGATGCTTCAAGAAACATTACCCCAACGGAGTAAAGATTAGAAACCGAAAGCTTCGTTTATCAACAGGGAGTGACATTATGTTTCTGAAATTTACGACTACAGCTATATTGCTGTTATTTATAAAGCTCTAGGAAAGGAACCTAAATCCCTGATGCTTCGCTATTCCGCCGCTTAATAAATATCGTCCATTTTCTTTAGGGCGTAGTCTACGAAATAATCTGATTTTCGTTCGCTTACTCTTTTTTTCTCCTGTTAAGTACAAATGTATGGGTTGTAAAGCCATCTGCCATTTCTTTCTCTGACAAGACAGTTAAAGTGAAATGAATTAATTTTATTTAAGACTGTGATATAAAGTTAATGGATAGTAGCAGCGGCTTAGTAAGGTGCACTAGGTGTCTTCAAAGAGAAGCAAGGTGTAGTGAGTGGTGAAGAAATTAAAATAACTGCTGGGAAGAGGCAGTTGTGGACCAGGTGGGCTGTAGATATTGTTCAAATAATACAAAAAGAAAAAAAATCAATTTTAAACGACGTATGGATTTTTGCCCAAAACGCAATACAAAGACTCCAAATATGTTTGATTCCTGAATTGCATGAACTTTATGAATTTCATGGGACATTTCGCGGAAAAGTTCTTTTGCCCCGCACGTGACACCTCGTATATTTCATTAAAAATAATACTTTAAAATATTAGTGAACAATTTTTTTCTGCTTAGTAAATTACCAATTTATGTATGATCTCTTAAGCAAAAACTTTTGCCATTACTCTTTAAACTTATTCCTTTTTAATTAAATATATAACCCGAAACGTGTAGACAAAGAGTTGACCTTTTCGTGGAAAGGGCCCGATTCTATGTAGTGCAATTAGATTTTCAGGACTTCCAGATACAACATTTATGTATCATTTTTTTGCTCAGTAACGGACGTATCTTATATGATACGTCCGTTACTGAGAAAATTATATTATTTAAATATTGTTGGAAATCTTCAAAATGTAACTGCATTATATGGAAGTAGAGACTATGTTCTTCATAAAGCTCATGCAATGAAGTAAGAATCTAAGATATGCGGACTTTTTGTTTGGTGTCTTGCACAAACGATAAAATTATTAAAATGGAAAGATTCCATGTATGTTAGGTTGTGACAAAGACCCTGCAATTGAGACTTTTGTGGATTGAACTTAATTTTTGACAATAAAAAGATGGGTTAAATTCTGTTTTCACTGCATGAACTTCACGAAGAACATTTGTTTTCCCTTATTTGTTAACTAAGCAAAAAACGGAACTTCCATATAATCGCAAATAATCAAAGGACATAATACAACTGGCTATTTTTTCCCCAGTTATAGTAATCTTACATATTAACGTACAAACGCAGCCAGATCACGTTTAGTAATGCATTTTTCATAAGCTGATTTCATCTCCGATTTTTTTTTCCCATTGCGTTAAACCTGGGTGCAATGATACCACTCATGACTTATGTACACAAAAAGTGATAATTAATTGTAGAATTGTACTAAATAAATAGATGAAAATAAAGGAACAAAACAATAATTATACTGCAATAATTTCTTTAACTCATTATTATTGAACTTTTTATTCAAATTTACTCTTTTTTATTATAAAAACAACTCTGCAATATGAGCAGGACCTTTTTGAAACAACGAATATTAGTAAATATTGAGTTAATTTCAGATGTTTTTATCTAGACATATTTACTACAGCATGATGTTAACTTTAACGTATGACATCATTGGGGAAAAAAAAATGAACATTTATTCTACCCTTGTATGGTACATTTTCTCCTACTTAAGATTCTTTCCTTCAGAGATAAAGACGATTTTAAGTGCTCTCTGTAACCTCTTTGATGTGCTCCCCCCTTCTTGGAAAAAACGAAAATATTGCAGAAACAACAAAGGGTAAAAATCTCTTTTTCAAACAACTTAAAAGATACCACAGCCGAAGTTTACGTGTCATATATATTGTGGGGACCAGGGAATTTCCGCCACTTGTTTGAAAGTCTGAGACAGCGAGCTTAAACTCTCTACTTTCCTCTGTTATAAATGGTTGCGGGTATGTACGATGAAATATCACTGCGGTATTTCTTGTTTTGAATTTTCCTAACGTTTATTTACCTGAACTGTATGTATATGATGTAAGAGATATGCGAGAAAAATCTCTCAGAAAATAAGTTTTTAGTATTTTGTTTATGTAGAAGATTAGTATGAAGGTAGCAGTTTATAAATGATGTGTAAGTTTTAAGCTGTATTAAAGTATATACAGCATTAATGCATATTTATATTTCTGGGTATGCACTTCCTCCACCGTTTTTCACTATATCAAGAAACCATAAACAATGGAGCCGGTGCATACCCAGAAACATAAATCTATACATTAATACTACTTCATAAGCATACCTAAATTCATTTTCAATTATAATTTTTCCTGGAATGTTAGTTGGATAATACGGAAATGTTCAAAACTGACAATGTTCAAAACTGATATATTTTACGACGCAAAATTTTTTTGGGGGCATGGGACTCATAAGAATGAATCTTAGATATAAGAAAGAGTTGTACCTTGGGACACTTTTCATATTTTAATTTTTAACGTAAATTTTTTAAATCAAATTTAAAGCCTAAAAGTTATATTAAAATGTTAAAATGAACCAACATACTTCTATACAATATATTTTTTTTAAATTCAGACAGTTTAAAAATAAAATGTTGCCAGTCATTGAAAGTAAAAGTTTCAAGCTGTCCCAAGGTACAATATCCTATTGTACCTTGCATCCTGTAGTACTATGGGAAAGTCTTCATGATTCAGGAACAGCCATATACTTGAACCTATTTTGCACTAGAAAAAAAAATCATGGTCGTAAATAAAATCATGAATATTTAATAATGAATAATGTATAATGAATTATGAATTATTATCTAACAATAAATGTGTTTAAAAGACTACATAAAATAAAACATTGTTCCATGTTCCTAAACATATCTTAATTATTAAGAGCCATGCATATGTTGTACTTTGGATCGTGTCCTAAGGTACAAAATGTTTGGCTGTACCAAGATACAATCACTCTGTGGCTTAAGAAAAACCAAAATGATGGTGAATCTAGATGCAGTATCATTATTTTCTCATAAGCAAATTATTTGAAGTAACTTCTTTTTTATAACAAAATAAAATTCAGTTGATTAAATTTACAAATACAGAGGCAGGAAATGAAATAAAAATGAAGAAAATATTTACTTTTGAGTCATGAAATTTTCATTCTCTCACAAAATCGTCAATTTTACTCATTTAATGCTGATTTTTACTGTAGCACCATTTAGTGGTGAAGGTTACTATTAAAGATTAAAAAAACATGGCTGCTAAAACTAGATTCTTAGAAATTAGCAGTGTACCAAGGTACAAACGTTCCAAGGTGCAACACTTTCCCCTAATCTGGTTTTATACCGAAAAATAAGTGAAAAAACTGCGAAACAAACCCACAGAAAAAAAAACAGTTTTGATGATTTAAAAAATACTTTAGGGGAGAGGGTTATGTATCCATGAGTCTCCAACTTGCTTTAAATGTTCATGCACTTGAACTTTGCTCCTCTCTCGCCACACAGAAGAGTGTTAAGGGCTAATATATTACTCCGTTCCCTTAAAAAAAAAAGTTTAAATTTATTTGAATTTGGACATCTTGAATTCAAATCATGTTTTTCGCAATCACGAGTGTGTGTATGTAGGCGGTGTTTGTGTGCGGGGGTATGTGTGTAGGCATGTGTGTTTGTGTCTGTGTGCTGGCATAAGTGTGTGGGTAGTTGTGTGTATGAATGTGTGTGTGGGGGGTATGTGTATGTTTGTGTAAGCATATGTGTTTGTGTCTGTGTGCAGGCATGAATGTGTGGGTAGTTGTGAGTATGTGTGTGCATGTTTTGTGTGTGTGTATGTGTAGGTTTCTGTATGTATGCGTATGTGTGTATTTGTTTGTGTATGCGTGTGTGTGTATGCGTGTGAGTATGTGTTTGTATGTGTGTATGTGTGCGTATGTAGTTGTGTATGTATGCGCGAGTGTGTAGGACATGGATGCAACCTGGAGACGGCTTTCGCTATGGGAGCAGCATCGTGAGGACCCGGTCGACGGTGATGGAGCGGAGGGTGGCGGTGGGAAAATAAAATGATAGGACGTCAAAAACAGTCAAATTAAAGCAGTAAGCAATCGTGATTGCTCAAAAAAAAAAAAAAAAAGCTGTCCAAAATTGGGAAAAAAGAACAAAAAAATTAGGGAGCACTATTTCCAAAAGTTGGACATGATAGGGGAAAACAGTGAACATATTTAAATTTAGGGGGAGGGGGCATTGACATAAAAATCAGCAAGAATTGTCAGTAGCATTTTGAAGATATTTTTTGCCCCGCAGTGTTCTTAGGCCTTCTGATGACGATGAGATCAGGATCTGGTGAATTTTTGGTATACTAAATGAAAAAATGAGGGAATGACCTAAATGACCTTGTTTGTTGCATCAATCTTATTTTAGAAATGAAAGGAACTCAGCTACATTTTTAAGACAATAAATTATTTAGGGTTGGAAAAACTGTGTATTCATTTTTTACTCTGTAATTTAAAAAAAATTTACCTACTTTTAATTATTACTGTTTTTTTTCATTATTATTTTTTAAATTTGGTTTATTTTATTTTGGACAAACCTTTACGATGAAAAGCTGCATACATAATTAAAAAAAAAAAAAAAAATGTGCGGTGAAAGTTTCGTTAAAACGGTAACAAAACAAATATTTTTTCTCAGTCTTCAAGTATTTTTTTAATGCTTTCATTTTTTATTAAAGCATTTAACAAAGTACTGAAAATAAATTAGATTAGAACGATTAATGTGGCATAAAATGTAAAATTTATTTATGCTCATTTTTCCTTGATTCTGCAAAAGTTAATAATGGTATTAAAATGATTACTATTAGTAGGCTGGTCTTTTTAACTTAATTGTTTATTTGATACTTCCCGCAACACTTAGGTCTGTGAAGTTTATTTTCATTAATTTATGTAATCATTTCTTTTCAAGACAAATGTTCGTGCTGAAAAAATACATTGACTGCTCAAAAAAGCTAAGATTAAAATTTTATAAAGCTTCTCGTAAGGTAGTTACTACCTTTTTATTGAAATCCTTTTCATGCTTGCTTTAGTATGATTGAAAAAAAAAGTACTTAGCCTTAAAAAACCAATTATACGCTTCATATAAATGTTTCTTTATGTGAATGGAATGTGTAAATATGCTCATTCGTATTGACTCTACAAGAACTATGAGAAACAGAATAGCAGAAGAAGGTCGCTATTTTGGACATACCGGAGTCCCAACTACCACATCAAATATCCACTAAGCAAATTTAAGTTTGTTGGAATAGCTGCAAGTGTGAATCCTGTGTCATCTGTCTTTAATGTTTGTGCTTGTAAGAAAACAACAACAAGTACAAAAAAACGTCAGATGTAGGAAAAAAAATGGCTCCTTGAAGCAGAAAGATGCCATTAAAGGAACATGACCAAAAGAAGACTTGCTCCAAAGCACAGACAACAACCACTTTAAAACAAAAGACGATGAGAAGAAGAAAATTTTCAGAGGAATCCTCTTCACGTCAGGATTTTACCCCTCTTCTACATATGAGAAAAAAAAAACAGCTGGATAAATGTCATAGGAATAAAAAAAAAATCAAAGTTTTTTTAAAACAGAAAGATGGTGTCATTACATGAAGTGGGACACAAAAACTTTCAAAGGAAATGAGTTCCAATATTCTAGATAGGAAAATGAAATTAAAAAAATCGTGTTATTTAATTTTTAAGTAACAGTTTTAAATGCAAAAATGATAGCTAAAATGCAAACAGATAGTTCCTAGTGTTATTTTTATGAGATTCCGTAATGTGGGTCATAAGGTGTAAAAATATTTAGTTTAAAAGTTAATAGCTAAACTTTTTATGTTTAAGCTTTTATAGTTAGACGTTCGTAAACTTCATTTTACGCCCAGGGTTGTTATTTTTTCTATGCCATGTTACTTGTACATCTCAAAAAAAAAAAAAAAAAAAACCCTATGGACATTTTTTTACCCCAGGTTTGTTTTATCACTAATTTTCTGCATGTTTTTTTTCCCATGAGTAAGAAATGGATACACTTCAGTACACCTCTCATTTTTCGTTATGTATTTTGAAAAAAGAAAATTTTTAACGGCATTTGCATATTACTTTCACTGAACAGCATTTATATTTTTATGAAATACAAGTTATATAACCGCATAATCAGGACGTTTTTTCATACTTTTTCTGATTATCATTTGTCATTCTAAAGAATGTCTAAGTATTATATACACTGCCCTCTTTATTAATGCTCATTTTTAATTCCTTGCCTAAAATTTTCCGATATTTTTTCAAAGCATTCTTTGGAATGCCGGCGTTCATATTTTGTGATAACATCTTGGAAAAAAAGGCATCTATCTTTAATATAAGCCAAATTGATTTTAACTATACAATTGTAAAGGCTTCCAAGTTGCCCTTGCTAATAAAAAACTGCAACGAGCCAACAAATATCAATACTGATATACAAAAAGCATCTGACGAAACTGAACCGACAGAAAAGTGTATGTGGTCGATTTGCATAAGCGAGAGGCACCCTTTTGCATACAAGCAAACAAAATGATTAACATGGATATTTTCCACAAGATCCGAACAACATCGTGGCTAATGACGGATTAGGCTCGCTTTGTTCTGGATAACTTTCATTCTGAAAAATCGTAAAAGGAGTTAAAATAATCTTTTTTTCAAGAAAATGATAGTGAAACAAATATTTCCACACTCCTTTTAGAGAAATCTTTTTCCTGTACCTAAGCATTTAAACAACGCATTTAAGAAATTAAAGAAAACAAATTACACTTTCCACGTCAACAAGTTATTTATGGAAAAGAAAATGAATTTGTACTCTTTCCTTTCTAAAACGGCAAAATGCGGCCAAAATTTATGTATCCAAAAGCAATGAGAATAGTAAATAAAACATGTGCCTTAAGCAAGAAGGTAAATCTTCTAATAAATCCCCAACTTCTTCGTTGGCGGGAAAAAAGAGACACAATTTCGAGCCGCTTGTTAAGCGTTCTACAAGCTGTCTTCTGTGATTTGTTCCGGTGTTGGTTGGAGCTTTCTTTTAATCAGCGGCTGGTCTTAAAGCACATTAAAGAAAATCAACAACACCTTACATCACGGAAGATTAGGCAATTTGGAGACAGACTTTTGCTGAAAATAAAGAATGGTTGGGAGATTGGATTCTTCGAAAGTTTTTCATTGTTGTATTCTTTTTCGTATTTACCTGTTATTCAAATGATTTCTTTTTTTATCATTCTTCGTTTAGTAGTATAATGATCAAGAAAGATTTTGCTCGATTTGTAAGCCCACAACACGTTTTTGAACAAATACTGTTTAATATTCTTATCTTACTGGTTCAATCAAAATAGTTTTCGGTATGAGCCGGCGTACACTTACGATAAAATGATTTAATTCAACTAAATAATGTGGACAAGCTCTAAAACTAATATAATTCGGCAAAGAATTTGATTTAATGCTACGCAGAGGAAGAAAAGCTGTTTGTGCTTATTTCTGTGATCAAAAATGTGATCGACGTAATAATTATCAAAAAGAAAAAAGGAAAAGACTTTAGTTTTGTAACTTCAGAAACATGATTAATATTTCAAAATAATATATTCTTTTCGCAGAAAATGGTCTCCTTACCGAAGAATTATTTTGATTTTCACTTTTTGAAACTTTTTAGTTTTTATCTTTGTTATTTTTATTTGCAACTCGTCCAGCGTATGTTTTGAACCACGCACTGTCTTGCTTTTAAACGGAGTTCTGTTTTCTGAAGCTTTTCTAAGCGTATAAAACACAATTAATATTATTGGCAATAGTTACAAGTTATTTTTTAAAAAAATATTTATTTTTCGTTCATGCTTTATTAACAATGCTGATCGTTATTTTTAGACGATTTTTGATCAAATCTCTCAATTAGACATCATATTCCTCAGTCTCTGAACTACGAAATTTAGCAAAAAGTCGTAATGTGTCGGCTCTAAACAAGTTCGCAAAAACACATTAAACTGTCAGTATGGTTAAGAAACCCGAGAAAGTTGGTTCCCCTTGCCTTATTTTTGGCGTCAAAACTTCAATTATCAGCTAACATATCAAAATCACAAAAAAGTGTTGAAAGATGAAAGAACTATGTGACCTAGGGCATTAAATTTCGAAATTCTTAGTTCTTGTTTCGCCCTTTTTTTTAACTTCAGTCTTTATGCATTTTTATTTCTGAAAAATTGATTATTTCAATATCCTATATAATTGAAATTCAATAATTTAAAAAGATAAAAAAAAAAGAATAATTAACGGAACACTATTACAGTGGATTTGTCAAGTACACTTGTAGTACACTGTCGTTGGCTAATAAAAGCCGTAATTTCACCCCCCCTTTTTTTTTTGCATTTTTGTCATCTATTGAACGTTACCTTTATTGTACAAGCATGTGTATTTGGTTTACGTTGGAAAAAAAAAGAAAACTTGATCCCAACATTTGTCTATTGTTAGAATAGGATCCAAAAGGCGTTTTTTCAAATACCTCGCAAACTCATTTCTACAGATACTGTCGTTTACCAGCCCACGGCGTTACACAGTATTTAGTTGGTAACGTAAACCTTCCTTATACATGGATGAGGTAACACAACTTCCATTAAAACGCAGTGATACCTATGTTATTAATCATAAAGTATAAATCTTTTTGATAATGTAGGTTCGTATCTTAATTTGTTTTTACATATATTAAAATATCGCGACAGGTTCGTGACGTCTATTTACTGCATTTTCACTGAATAGGACAATTTCAAGTGTTTTGCATAACTCCTACTACCATAACAGAGAGTGTATCAGCAATATTTGCCTGGATGTTGTCCTTTTGGTCTTGCAGGGTCCTTGGACGGTTGTTATAAGCACGGGATTTCAAAACGCTTTACAAAAAGTCGCAGAAAGTCGAATTGGAGGAGCGGACAAAGCAGGCACGTCATTTTGCTTATTTAAAGGGGGGGGGGCAAAGAATGTATACTCTATGCAAATTTTATCAGTAACCGCCAAAACCAAGTCCACGTATATGGAAAAACGTTAATTTTTTAAAGCTAAGGGACGGGTAACTGAGTCCCCTGACCTCCCTAAATGAATCGCTTGGGACTAAGCCGACATAATTTATTGATCAAAGACGCTTTGGAAAGTACTAACTTAAAGTCGCTTTTGGTTACCTTAAAGTTTGAACTGTTCACTGTCCTGTTGAAGACTAATGTGTCCTAAGTTTAATTCATCAATTTGTGGACAAATAAGGGACTTATCTAGTGTATGCGAAATGGTGGAGTCACCCACCTAATATGAGTTTCTTAAAAAATAACTTAAGATACGTAACTACATTAAAAATACACAGGCATACGCACACACAAACAGAGAATCTGATTCATAAAATTTGTTTCATTGTGTTTTGAAATTAGGAGGTAACCTTGTCGCATCCTGTACAAACGATTTCAAAATAACCATAGACACGATACGGTCATGCAATTCTACCTCATCGTTATCATCAAAAAAAAAAAAAAAAAAGGGGGAAAGAGTGGGGAAAAGAAATACAAATCCGATCCATAAAAAAACCGTTAAAAAGCAACAAATTGCGAGAAAAAATACGTTGACTGAAAAAGATCGAGTATTAGGAGTAACTTAAAAATTAAAGAAATATATTAACCCTTTCTGACCTGATGTCCTGTAAAAGGGACATGAAATTCAAATAGTTGCTAATCATTTAATAATTGATTAAATTTCTTTAAATTCATTGATTTTTTTTGTAGCTGTGTCTTTAAAATTTTTCTTATTATTATTCGAGGAAAATTTTTTTATTTTAGGATTGATTACACTAACCAATAGGGATACGGAGATAGGAACTGGCTCATTTTTCCAATCATGGATTCTCGTCGCAAAGTCGATTTTTTTTCCCGATTTTTTAAAAAATATATAATCTTTGATTTATCACTTCAAGTGTAGAAATTATGTTTTAATATTGTATAAAAACATTTTACGATGATGATTGTTTTATATTTCGTCATTTTTTTAAATCTCAAATATTTATTTCAAAAATGTAAATACGGAATTTGAGCAGATCACAACTTTTTTAAATTATCACCTACAAACTTAATATTTTGTCTATAAGATACTTTTTACCATAACACACTATAAAATAAGAAAATTTTCGATTAAGTATTTCATAAACTGATTATGGGTTTTTTCCCACCTTCTGAACTTATAAATGTAATAGTAATCCATTTAAGAGTTAAGTTTAAAAAATATGTGTGCGAGTTAAACTAATTATGAATTTAAATAGAGCCCTGTTATCGCACGATTTGGGACTTATTTTTAGTGATTATTGGTATTATTCATGCTTTTGAAAAATGAATTTTTTTATCATTTTCTCGAGCGTATTTTTACTTTACCTTATTTCCTTCAAGGAAAAAAAAAATCCTCACATTTTAAATGAAGAAGTTTATGGTTAATGACTATTAATTGGTTCAGTTAAAAGTTTTTAAAAAAATCTAAAGTATGGATTAAACTTTGCATTAAGTAAGTAAACACGTTCATAAAAAGACTATTTTCGAATCTCACAATCACGCTCCAAATAGAAGATAATTATCTTTAATTAAAGCAGTAATTAAGAGTTATTATATAGCTAACATTTTTTAATTTTAAATGCGTAACTCGTTGTTTAATTTTAATTTAAATTAATGATCACGTCTAAAGCATGGATAAAAAAACCTTTTACAGATTTTCTTCCTGTTTTTTTAACGCCTAAGTTTTTGAAGAGAAACGTGCTTAGGAGCGATAGGCAACTGTATTTTTTTCATTAGTAACATTTGTATGGAGGGTAAACATGATCTTTGCAAATAAACTGGTAGAAAGCTCAACGCACACACGCTTCATAAAGATACGCAAAATAAAAATAATTTGATAGAATTGTTTAATTGTGGAAACTATTTATTTTTAAAATCTTTATAAAAATAAGCTTTATGTTCACAATACGTTTTCTTAAATAATACAATTTTGGGAAGATTTTGAAATGAGGCAACAAAACAATTTGTTTTTAAGGGATTTTTTTTTTTTTTTTAGAAAATCCAATTACTGGTATTAATACCTGCATTCCGGTATCACATGTTAAAAATACCGAATACCGGTATTGAATTTTTGGTCCAATATTGCAATCCCTAGTACTATTCCTCAATGGACCAATCACAGAACCGCTCGGTTTCTCCCATGATCCTTTTGCTATATGCCATCCTAGGTGGCATGAGTAACGTTTAATCGTTTCACAAGCGTTTTAAAATGATTATTACAACTCAAAACCTTATTTTACATTATTTATATGACTAATTGTGCTGTTTGAGATGTCTACACTGTTGCAGGTTGCATATGGCATTTTTTGGGATTAATGTTGCTGCACCAGCGGCACTTTTTAAGTGTATCATTTGGTCCCTTTAAAAATGCCATTTATTTTCGTAGGCTACCAAATGGCACCAGGGCCGGATAACTAAATAGGCAATGTAGGCAGTTGCCTAGAGGCCCCGAGGTTCTGAGGGGCCCCGGAGAAATCTTAAAGTTGAAAATATGTAAGAAAAAAGTTCATTTCGACAAAAAAAAAAAAAAAAGGAAAGAAAGGAAAAAGTAAAAAAATGGAGCTCCCTTTTAGTTACTGAATTAATTGTTAATAAACATTATTGGTAATACTTAAAATTGTAGTCAGAACCTAAAACTATAAGTTTTAAAATGAGGGGTAAGCTATGAAATTTGATGAAGGATTTGCGTGGTGACAGAAATACAGGCTAGAGAAATAATATGAGTTTATGTATAAAATACACGTGTGAGGGGGGCCCCAACACTGCTAATGCCTATGGGTCCCGAAATCCTTAATCCGGCCCTGAATGGCACCCTTAAGGATGTGCCGATGTTATGCGCACTATTACATCGGAAAAAGTGACTCATGATGACGCAATTTTAACAGTGTATAGTTTTTTTCTTTTAGTTTTAGAATTAATACTGTATCTGCAGCTTATTGACTACAAGTACAAGAAAAAAAAACTTTTGTTTTTCATTTTAGATTATAGTAATTAATAGTTTTTTATTTAGTAGTAAATTTACTCTTCAAAAAGGAGTTGAATTCATTCTAAGCTCAAAAGACTTGAATTTATCCATGACTAGCCATTAAAAAGAAACTTATTCCAATACTTCAAGTTAAATTACTCAATAGTAAGGAATATTTTGGTAGAAATTTTTGAAAAATCTTATTTCTTTAACTAAAATGAGTTAGGGGAAAATTCATTTGATAATTTTTCATGTTGTACTTTGGAGAAACTCATGCTAAAAATTGTTAGGCTTTTGTTTAAACTCTGTTTGAATTTTATCTCACCAGATTTAATCTTGTATATGTTGGTATTTGATTTAAAAAAGTATCTTAGCCATAAACGTAAAAATATGAAAAGTTTGTATTTTAACTTTATACAATATATTGCTGCTTTGCTCACATGAACACATGAAAAAATGTTAAAATAAGAAATTTTTAAATGGTGGGAATTTTGCTTTTTTTTGAAACTTGGGTCCTTACATAAATAACTATTTTTTATAACTATCCTTTTGAAAATTTACTTTGAGATTTCGTTTTTTTTTTTTTTTTTTTTTTTTTTTTTTTTTTTTTTTTTTAAACAGCTGACTGCATTTACTTTGCTTCTGTATAAGCAGATGATTTCAAATCTCATGTTTGACTAACAGTATCTATTTTGTATATAAATGATTTTTTTTTGGTCCATGGAAAGGAAATGAGAAACACTGCGTTATTAAAATACAAGATATTTTAAAAAAAAATAATTTTTAAAAAGTTTGCGATTGACTTATTGAAAGAGGATTTTGATTTTATTGTTTAAAAATGATATATATTGCTTATTCAGTAAGTTAACGCCCTATAGCCAGGGCTAAGGCAGAAATACATGAAATACACTGCCAGCTCAGTCAATTCCAGCCGAGGACTGCAGTTTCGTGCTTATTAGCATTCATTAGCCTGGCATAGGAGTTAATCATTGCACTGATGAATCAGGGCTAATTCTGTATTAGCTACCAGTTTGTTTGGCACTCTTGGCGTCCTTAAGAGGCTTCCTTTCTTTTTCTCTTGGCTTCCTTTCCACCTCTAGCTCAGTCACTCCTATGCCGGGGTGAAAAAGCTAATAAGCACGAAACTGCAGTCCTCGGCTGGAATTGACTGAGCTGGCGATGTATTTCATGTACTTCTGCCTTAGCCCTGGCTATAGGGCAGTAACGTACTGAATATACCTGCCTTGTCTTCAATATTCGAGTTGAACCGAACCATTGTTTCGGTCACTCGTCTGGTCTGCGCTAATTATATATTAGCTACCAGTTTGTTTGGCACTCTTGGCTTCCTTATGACGTTTTCCACCTCCGGCTCAGTCACTCCTATGCCGGGCTGATGAGTGCTAATAAGCACAAAACTGCAGTCCTCGGCTAGAATTGACTGAGCTGGCGGTGTATTTCAGATGTATGTATTGATGTTATCGTTTTTGAGTAATACTGATTTTATTGCCTTGAATGATACTGCTTTTAACATCCACTTAGTGGGTGTAATAAAGATTTATTACCATAAAGTCAGCTTGACTTCATTAAAAATATTCTATAAAGTTAGACGGGATCACTCAGAATTACAAGCACGAGTCTGCAGAATATAAAAATAGAGTGAGTTGAAGAAATTAGCTCTTTCGGTGTGCCCTATTCTTAAAAAATGCACTAGGTGGAACTATAAAATAAATACTAGAATTAAATCGATTGAAAAGCTTAATTCGAGAAGTTTAATTTCAACACACCAGCTACTGTTATTTTTCTTGTTATTAGTTATTTTTACTTGTTATTGTTAAATATGCTTTAAAAAGAAAAATGAATAGTTTCGTTTATTCTCTCAATAATAATTAAAAAAAAAAAAGCTCGATTATGATTATTTTATTTTTTTTTTCTTTTCACATTTTCAGTTGAGTATTTTATTTATTGGAAGCAAAATTGGATTTTTATAAATAAGAGTTGAACATATATATTATTAAAATAGAAATTTGAACTAGCAAGTGTTTAATAAACAGTACAAGTTTCAATGGTGAAATTTTAGGAATTAGTAATACTATTTTCCCAAATAATATTTAAGTATTAAAAGATCAAAGGGGAAAAAAAAGGGGGATAATCAACAGCAGCTCGCGCAGAAAAATTTTGAGCTTGTGCAATCGAACTAAGTTAAGCTTCTTGAGATAATATTTAATGCGATAAGAAAATAAAAATTGAAATTTAAAAAAAATATAAAAAAAAGATTCCGTTGAAAGTACTTTCGTTAAACCTTTGGTACGGAGAAAAAATGAAAGAGCAAGAAAAGAAGCTAGGGTGAAATAATATTTAATAAGAGAAACCTAAGGGAAAAAAGCATATAAAAAAATCCATGCTGAAGTTAAAAATTATGAAAAAAGCCCTTTGGTATTTAGTTTTATAAAATTGAACAAGGAGAGTAACTTGCAGAATCTAATCTATTAAATAAAGAAATATTATTGTATCATTTTTTTTGGAAATAACCCCTGGGTGAAAATTTTTCTTTGAACTTTCATTTTTTACGAACATTATATTTCGTAAAAAAAATATGGTTCATGATTAAGAACTTTAATTTCGTACTAAGGAAAACTGCACGATGTAATACTGTTTAAAATTAACTGAGGATGAAATACAGCGGGAAAAATAAAAAGGAAGCGATGGTTTTTTCATTAAATTTTTAATAAATCAAATTTTTTGAGATACTTTAATCTGCTGAGTCAGATTATGTAAATTTTTGGCTTCTGGCTAGTTTGTTCAGTTTTTGAAAATAATTCATATTAAAGTCGTACGAAGTCGAACGATCAGGCGAAAATAGTTTTTCGTAAATTTTTGAGTTTTTGGTCTCTTGTTCGATTCTAGATTCTCAATGACTCTCGAAGAGATAAAGCGTCAGACAGACAGACACGCTGACAGATTTCAATAGTAAGAGAGACCGGGGTTAGTAGTTATACGGGGTAAGTTGTGTGATGGAGGACTATCCGTAGGATTGCGTTGTGTAGATGTTAGCTCCTGCCATCACAGGTAAATTATCAGTTACGCTAAAGCTAAATCTGGCGAATAATTAATTTATTTTGTCACTAAATACAGTACACAGATTCTGGGAGGAGAGGGAGTGTGGACTTACCCAAACTTAACGGAGGGGTAACTTCGTCATCATTCTGCTGGAACTCCATGCTATGAGAGCAGCCGATCACCAACACACAAGACGCACAACTGCCGAGACCTCCTGGCTCACACCCTCGACTCTCTCTCTAGGGGTCTGCGTAGGGGCAAACCCCTGATCAGTTTGGTGTGCTTCATTAGCTGCTGGCGCCATCTATCGAGGTTCTCCTAAAACTTACTTCAATTACGGATTTCTCCGCCACACTCCTCCCCCCTTTCAAAAAATAACCACTCAACGTGAAACTGGTTACACATAATACAAAATAGTTCAAAATGCTGTAAGTACATTTCAAGCGAAGTTTCTGGAATATATCATGCAATAATATGTAAACAAATAATTATTAAAATACGAATGACTAAAGTTCAAAATCTGTGGATGAGAAAGTCATTTTTTCTTTCATAAAATGTCATCATCATGTGTTTTGAGGGAACATCAGCACTATTATTGTAAGGAAACCCACATAATGCCTATCTTATGTGAAAGTTCAACGTGGACACAGTAGCACAGAGTGAATTTGTCTGAAGTCTGCTCAAAGATCTCAGTACTTTCACTCGTTTTGAAGAACCAAGGAAATGCAACCTTTGTACCAGTCTTTTCATAGAATCCAGTAGAGCAACTAGAGTCCGTCGGGTGTAATAAGGCACAAGAGGTTTTGAAGATACTTCTGCAATGATGTTGGTGTCACTTTCTACGGCAGCACTCGCTATAATGAACTATATTTAGGTCGATATAGCTTCTGTATCAGAGAGCTGGGCAGATGGAAGTCACAAAAAAAAAAAAAAATTCTTTTCGACGAGATTCACAGTTGTAAATTTGCAGAGGTGGGAAGTTTGCTTTTAAATCCAAGAGACTCACAACTCAACTTTGAAGACGTAGGTGACCTTCTCACTACCTTTCCTGAAAGTGAGAATTTTTTTTTTTTTTTTTTTTTTTTTTTTAATCTCTGACTTTTGCCGCGGTAAGTCCACTACTCTCCAGTACATTTTTTTTTCTCTTTTACTAAAAATATCTAACATTGTAGAAAAATCTAACATTGTAAATCATATGCAATTGGATGCTATTGTGAGAGTATTCGATTTTTTTTTTTTTTTTTTTTTTTTAGGAAAACTACTAATTTTGCGATTAATAAAAAAAAAAACAATGAAAAACATCTGTTGACTTTTTTTTTTTTATGAAAGGAAGATTTAATTAAACAAGTTAAGGAAAACCTGCCACGCGGAGGCGAAAACTGAACCCCTGGCCCTGGTGATCAATTCCTACCTACGATGAACAGATTATTGACAAAAATTGACCAAGACAACACCAAGTGGCCAGCTCGATGAAATCAAAATCCCTATCTGTCAATCCCTCACATGTTTACAATTCTGCCATACTTAAAATTAATGAGCATGCACATGTGCGAGGAAAAAAAAACGTAATTACAATTTTAAAAAAAAATGGATGAATAAATGATAAACATATCAACGAAAGGGCAAAATTCTACCTCGGTCTTAGGTTATACCTTTGGGGATGATTTTCTAATACGTTTCTATCATGAGAATCACTTAACAAATTACTTGGCTGAACATCACATGGTTTCTCTACCTGTGTGTCCTGAATAATGTTTTCATCTCCTGTCAAGTGTAAATAGCTAAACCTCTGAGTGTAAGGAATTAATCGATTGACATGTACCCTTAACACTTTTCTTGTATTCTCAACATGTCTAACCTTATAGTTAACATTTGTGTATCTCTCAATAACTCGGTATGGTCCCTCATATTTGGGTCTCAACTTAGCAGAAATATTTTTCTTTAAATTTGGGTTCTTTACAAAACAAAGCGACCCTACCTGATAATTGTAACATTCCTCTTTTCGACCTAGTCTGCTTCTATCTATATTTTTCTTCTCTTGCTCGTTCAAATTATGTAATACTTTTGGAAAAACTTTATCCAATGACTCAATTAGGTGTGTTATATACTCTGACTGTGTGTCAAATTTTGGTGCGTTCCCCAGTGTATATGGGAGCCGAACATCCCTGCCATGTTCAAGAAAGAAGGGCGAGACCTGAGTGACTTCATGAACCGCGGAATTCATAGCTAACATAGTCTGAGGTAACTGAGTGTCCCATTCTTCACTGTCAGAAGACAAGGCTGCAAGGATATTTGCAAGACTCTGGTTTGTCCTCTCGATTTTTCCGTTGACGTGAGCGGAATACGCAGAGATGTGTCTTTTCTCAATACCCTGAGTCTTACAAAAATCTGAGAATTCAGAACAATAAAAATATTTTGCGTTATCGGCTATAAGAACACGCGGGCAACCTCTATGAACTATGTAGTTTTCGAAAAATGTTTGCGAGATTGTGTGCGCTCTCAAATTTGATAGGGGAGCAAGGTGTATGTATTTAGAGAATGCGTCAATCATAGAAAGCACATACATATTACCTGCCCGAGTGGTCTTTAGTGGACCGAAAACATCGATGTGACATTTCTCTCCGGGTGACTCACTCTGATCTACCTGTTGTAACGGCGCAGAAGGTATTTTAAACGCGTTTCTCCTAGACAAACAAGTAGTACATGATCTTACGAAATTTTTTGTATCTCTGTACATGAAGGGCCAAAAGAAATTCTCAGTTAACCTGTTGTAAGTCTTAAAAAATTTCAAATGACCTCCCACTTGAGAATGAACAGACTCGAGAACTTTGGCTTTGAGCGAGTGAGGTACACAGATTTGGTGTTTTGGATCCCTCCTTGGAGATCTATTGTTACGTGGTGAGACGTGAATTAGGACATTGTCCTCATTAAATATATAATTGGGATATCTATCATTCTCATTCTTTTCTAGTGCATGGATAATTTTGATTAATTTTGGATCTTCCTTTTGCATTTGTATTAGCTCGATGTTATTTGGGAAAACGATGGTTACTGCGTTCACACATCTTGATAGGTGATCCGCGACCGCGTTAAATTTGGCTTTCACGTATTCTATGGAATAATTAAACTCCTCTAATGCTAATTTCCACCTGAGAATTTTAGAGGAAGGATTTTTGTTTGAGAGAAATCCTTCCAGTGGCTTATGATCTGAAAACACTTTGAACCTCCTGCCAATTAGAAATGCCCGAAAGAAAGACAAAGCACAATAAATAGCAAAAAACTCTAAAACAGTTGCACTATACTTTGATTGAGATGGGTTTAACTTTTTGGAGTAGAAATATAATGGTTTTACTTCCCCATTTTGATACTTTTGTTCAAGAACTGCCCCAATACCCAAAGCAGAAGCGTCTGTGGTGATTTGCAACTGTGCATTTGGGTCTGGCAAAGCTAGCACGGGAGGGCTTAATATTGCTTGCTTAATATCCTCAAAAGCATCTTGAGCCGCTTTATCCCAAACAAAGGGAGTATCTTTTCTAAGTAAATTAGTAAGAGGTAAAGCCCTTTTTGCGAAATTCTTAATATATCTACGGTAAAAATTACAACATCCCAAAAATGACTTTACTGACCTCTGATCCTTAGGTGGTAAAAACTCATTTATAGTAACAGTTTTGTCTTTATCTATGTGCAAACCCTCGGGAGTTACAATAAATCCCAAAAATTTACAAGATTTAGTGAAAAATTGACATTTTGCTGGATTAAATTTTAGTCTAATTTTCTCAAATCGATGAAGAACTTCCTCAAGGAGTTTTAAGTGATCTTCCTGAGTTTTTGAATACAAGAGAATATCATCTATGTAGACTAGTGCTCCTTTGTGTAGTAAATCTCCTAATACATTTGTGGCAATTTGTTGGAACGCTTTCGGAGCATTTCGGAGGCCAAAACAAACGCGATTAAACTCATACTTATTTCCGTCAGGAGTAGAAAAAGCTGTTTTGTGCCTATCTCTCCGGTCAATTGGAATTTGATTGAATGCAGTTTTTAAATCAAGAGAACTAAAATAATTAGATCCTGAAATTTCGTGCAAAATGTCGTCTAAAGTCGGAATTTCAAAGTCATGCGTTTCAGTAATTTCATTTAACTTTCTGAAATCAAGAACCATTCTCCATTTATTTGTTTGCCTAACAAAAAGAGCTGGGGCGTTGTACAAAGATTTTGATTTTGAAATTATGCCGGCTGATTCCAAATCTTGAATTTGTCTCCTAAATTCTTCCCTTAAATTAAATGGAATTTTGTAAATGGGACATTTGATGGGGTGATTATGATGTAGCTGAATCTTATGAGGTTCTGTTCGTGCTTCCTCTAACTCCATTGTCGTCCTAGCAAAAGCAGATTCATGATCTTTTAAAATACTGAAAATTTTTGATTTTAAATTTGCACTCAATCCGCTCATGTTGAAATCTTTTTCCGTCAATGGTTCAGGTAAATCCCTTGAAACTGGGATGTCTGAGGGAAGCTCCTCAAAATTGCTTACATAGCAAATGTTAGTGTGTTTATTTAGAAAAATGCCTGAATCAGTGGTGTTATTAACTCTGATTGCCGCTTGTTTATTACTATGGTCAATCTTAATTTTATCACTGTCAAACGAGACACCTTTTAACTTGGAATTCTTCTTAATACTAGGACTAACGCAATTGTCTGTACAGATGGGCACTTCAACGTAAATAACTGAGCTCGAATGTGGCGGAATTAAAATTTTCTTATTAAGTTTTAATTTAATTTCCTCTCCCAAATCAATTATATTAACAACTGTGCTTCTTGATGTAATTGGTATCTTTGTGTTCATGATTTGCAAAGTGTTATCGTATAAGTTTAAATTTGCCGTTCTATATTGTAAAAAATCAAACCCTAGGATTCCTTGATAATTTTGATTAAAGTCATGCTTAGTTATGTAAAAAATTTGCTCTAAAGGTAAATTTTGAACTTTCAAAACAATTTTAAAACAACCCTGGATTTCTAAATTCCCTCCATTAACAGTTCTGGCTGAAATATTATATTTGATCTCTTGCAAATCTTTTTTCTCTAATTTTTCAAAAATACTGGGTCCGAGTAAAGAAATTGAGGCACCCGTGTCCAAAAGACAATTGCATTTTACACCGTTAATTTCGACATCAATCGTCGGCAAACTGTAATTAGGGTATGGGTTTGAGGAGGGAGAAGGGCCGACCCTGTAACTGCTAAAATTAATTAATGCCTTCTCCCCCTGAAGTTTAAATTTTGATTATTTCTCCCGCGATAATTATTACGATCTCGTGAATTGGATCTATTCCTTGTTTGCCTTTGTTGTCTCATATCTCTATCTTTGACATAACACTCAGATAGCTTGTGATTTGCGCCTCCACAATAGTGACATCTGAAGTTAAACTGGCTTCGTCCCCTATTGTGGGTAAACGAACCCCTACCTGTATGTGCGTTGGTTCTATAGGAATTCCCCCTAAATGAATTACTATTCCCTTGCTCCTGCACATTAACCGCGTTCGTTTGAGCTCTTAGTGTTTGCACTTCGGTGCTTAATTTTGCTAATTGACTGGTCAATTCACTGACAATTTCGTTTTGTACTCTGTGTACATCACTAATTTCTGTTTGTTTTACTGAGGCCTCGTGAATTTTATTGTTTTCCTCCTCTTGTGAAGCGATTGATATTGCTTCATCTAACGTTTGCGGGTTCTTACTCAACACAAATCGCTGAATGTCTGCTTTCAATCCCGCTAGAAACCTTGCTAAAAGCAAATTCTGGCGTACTTCTGGCATTAGTACCATATTCCCTGCACTATAAACCTGGGCTCCAACTTTCCTAATTCTTAGACCGAAATCAAATGCGCTTTCTGTTGGCTTTTGGGAGCATGTTGCCAAATCATGTAATGCGCCTGTAATTGAAATTTTCCTTTCAAACCGTTCTGTTAGCAAATTCGCAACCGTGTTGAAATCATTTTCTCCCGCGACTGTCGAAATAAACAATTCAGCTGCCCCGGTGAGTTTAAGTTTCAGAATGGACAATTTCTCTTCGTCCGACCAATCGCTTAACTGTCCTACTTCATTTATTTTGCTCAAAAATTTCTTTACGTTAATAGTGTCGTCCCCGGAAAACTTTGGAACTAAATCTATTAATGCCATATTGGCTGTATTGTTTTGAACAATTATGTTCTGTGCTGCTCTGCCCCTACGATACATTATGACATTTAACCTAACACACAATTAATTATTAGTAAGCTTCAGTAAAATTGAGAAATTAAATAAAAATTCACACATCACTTAGCAAAGATTTTTCGTTACCCCAAAATGCACTTTATATGAAACATTTTGCGATTGCTTTACACAATATAAATGCATTATAAAAATAATAAATAAGTGAAAACAACCAAAAGCATGATCAATTGATAGAAAAAAAAACACTTAAATAAATAACTGTTGCGCAGAGTCAATTCAATGATCATTCAAAAACAATGCATGAAGCGAAAATTTTCAAACTCTTCTGAATCGTAATTTTATGGAAATATCTCAAAAATAATTGCATATTAAAGTAAGCGTTCACAAAATTATTACAAATCTAAATTCAAATAAAGCATATTTTGAAAACTCTCACAGATGCATCCAGA
The DNA here is from genome assembly GCF_026930045.1 of Uloborus diversus. Classification (NCBI taxonomy): domain Eukaryota; kingdom Metazoa; phylum Arthropoda; class Arachnida; order Araneae; family Uloboridae; genus Uloborus; species Uloborus diversus. The sequence continues at coordinate 46,299,182 of NC_072736.1, forward strand.
TCGCGTTAGGCTTAGAACCGGCATGGTCAACGTTCGATACCAGCATAGAATCTTCTAAACTAACTATTTTTTTTTTTTTTTTCAAAAAAACGTATCGAACAACCACGGCGATTACTTTTCGAAATATTTTAGATTAAACGCCAGGAAAAAATGGTCACTGCACCAATGTGATGGAGGACTATCCGTAGGATTGCGTTGTGTAGATGTTAGCTCCTGCCATCACAGGTAAATTATCAGTTACGCTAAAGCTAAATCTGGCGAATAATTAATTTATTTTGTCACTAAATACAGTACACAGATTCTGGGAGGAGAGGGAGTGTGGACTTACCCAAACTTAACGGAGGGGTAACTTCGTCATCATTCTGCTGGAACTCCATGCTATGAGAGCAGCCGATCACCAACACACAAGACGCACAACTGCCGAGACCTCCTGGCTCACACCCTCGACTCTCTCTCTAGGGGTCTGCGTAGGGGCAAACCCCTGATCAGTTTGGTGTGCTTCATTAGCTGCTGGCGCCATCTATCGAGGTTCTCCTAAAACTTACTTCAATTACGGATTTCTCCGCCACAGTTGTTACATTCAAATTTAAAATTAACCGCCAGGAGAAACTGACTTTCCTTGCAGTAGATGATAGCACTCACCCAACTGCATTCCCTAACAATCACTGGAGGGCTTGAAGTCAGTAGCATGGAGAGTGTTCAAGAAAAACGGTTTTTTGAATCTGGAAGTAATTTTTCGTTCAGCTGTTATTTTTCTATTTGTGACGAAGCCGTTGCAGATAATGAATTTATTTCTCTACCACGTGAAAGCCTACTCTTTTAGACAAGTGCTAACATATTTAAAAGTTTTCTACAAAGATATAATACCAGTAATATATGTGCCAAGAACTAAAGTGGCGTCGTACGCGAAAAGTTGTAACAAGTTTGTTGGGTTAGATGTTGCAATTAACAACTTGCTCCATGCAAGTGTTAATTTATATTATGTTTTCCTTTTAAATGTGATATGGCGGGGGACTATAAAAACAAGACACACAAGGGCAAAACACCTAAAGAAACATACCTGGATGTGGCTAAAGAAGTAATTGCAGGCAGTTCATCACGAAAGGCAGCCGATGAATTTCATGACACTAGAGAGATTCTGCATTAAGATGAAAAATGCTAGTGGTGGTAAGTAGTATTTCTGATCTGTTTTATCGCATGATTTAACTCATATAAAATACTGTAATTGGATGACAATAATAATAATAATAATAATAATAATAATCTCTTTCATTCTATGATTTAATTTGTTGTTAATATGTATGGTTGAATAAATAATAATAATAATTACAACAATGATAATAATAATAAATAATGTATTATTCGAATGTAGGTCTTTCTCCAACGCTGCAGGCAGTGCAGAAGTGAAGACGGTTCGAAAGCGGAAACCATAGGTCAGCGCCACTTCAACAGATACACCAGTAAAAAATGTTTTGCAAGCCGAAGCTGGGAAACAAAAATCTGTGAAAAGGAAACTGTGTCTAACGCAGAAGAAATCAACAGATACAGAGGCAAAAAAAAAAAAAAAAAAAAAAAAAGGTGCGTCCAAACAGTGCGTCCTTCAGATTAAGATAATGAAGACTGGTTCTGCATAGAGTGCTCTAAACCGTACTCAAAATCCAAAAAACCAACTAAACGGCTTCAATGCCGTAATTGTGACAAAAGAGCGCATGACCGATGTGCTAAGTTTGATAAACTATATATGCTTGTAAAAATTGTAATTCGCGGACAATGATAATGATGATGATAGTTTATTAGAATAAGGCATTAATGAAGTAAATCTGTAAAGCCAAAAAGTTTTTGATTTTTAACGTGGTTAAGAATTTTTAAAATTCAACAGAATAAACCAGAAAATGTGTATAAAATTCATTTCATTACTAAAATATATCTCATGTAACAACTAACCCTATATACCGTAACAACATGCCCCGTGGTGGGATAAGTTGTTACTGTCTACATCTAATTAATAAACTTGAAATATTTTGGAGTAGTGGCTTCTAATCATTTTTTAAAAAAATATGTTATGAATGTTAAACAATCTAGATTCATTTCAAAGTTTCACGCGTGTAAATAATTGAAATAATTTATCGTTAAAACAAATATTGAAAATAATTGTAACAACAAACCCCGGTTTCCCCTACAGAAAAAGGTTGCTTATATAAAGTTTATATTTTTAATTAATTTTAATATTACCGAAGCGAAAATAAAAACTATATACACAATGAATTATTTAAAAACACTTTATACTTAAGTACATTGCACTTATTGCTGTATGTACCTACATACCCAAACAAGTTTTGTAAAGTTATTGTTTTTAAACTAGAGACTTGATTGGTTCTGAAAAAAAAAGTCATTAAAATACTGCAGTTTTTTCTTTTACAATCACACATCTGTTCAGAATGGCTTTTAACTGTTCTTACGTCCGCTTTACTATACCAACTTATCTAGGATTTTTGTTTGGTGAAAAATAGTCTAAAATTAACTACTCTGTTCTAAACTGCTTTATTTTTATTGTTTTAAACCTCAAATTTTATTTAGTGGTTCATAGTTACTTAAGTAGTTTGAATGTATAAGAGTGGCGAAGATGGTTAACTGCCATAGAGTTGAAAATGTTTGAGCAGCAAAGCTACCTATATGGTTAAAAAATACTCTGAATTAAATTGAAAGAAAACAGTTCTGTCATGAATAATATGGCATGCTACATCTTGTCTACCCAATTCATAAAAGAAATAATAGAAAATTCATCTGATCATGATATTGATTTTGTACGAACTAAGATTCCCGACACAAATTCTGCCAATTCTGTGATCTCCGAGTTACAAGTTAACGTAATGCCTCTATTCGCTAGTCGCGTGCAATGAGACTACTGGCACCGCGTTATTTATTACCCTCATCAAAGCCCGCGATTCTGACATAATTCATAACACAACAGATGATTCCTGAAGCGAAGTTAGAAGACGTAATACGTGTATGCTATGGTTAAGCCGTGTGTGCTTTTTGCAAAATCTTGGAATGAAATAGCAAAGTATGTTGTGTCAGAGGAGTGACAATCTCATTATTTATTCAACTTAGCCTTATGTATCCAACAAAGCCTGAAGACAGTATCCACACGCAGACATTGTTTATCTTATGGATATAGATAATCCTAGGGAACATTTCAAGAGACGAAAGGTGCTAGTGAGTGATAAATAGCAATTAGCAATTTTTTGACACACAAAATTATCAGATTACTGCGGACACGTGTTTCGGGGTTACAGGGAAACATTTTTTTCAATGCAAAATAGTGAACTTTTGGTTGTAAAAACGGCCGGTAAAAGAAACGAGAATGAACAACAGATATTTTAAATAGTAAAAATATCAAATTAACAGAACAAACAAGACAAAATGGAGCTCAGAACCTAATTTTGGCTAATGCTAATTTTATGCGTCAAAACGTTGCTGATTGCGCACAAAGGATATTCATTTATTACCAGTGTGTAATGTTTGATACGAATAATATAATTTTATTAATTAAATGGTTTACGTTTCCTTGTTTATTTTGAATATCAAACTCGGCAGCGCAGACTATATTTCTCGTAGAGATGATCCCTAAAAATTATTATGAAGGAAACTATGCAAGTGTGTGTTGCGCTACCCTACGTGCAGTACTTACGACAAGCTTGAGTGATCTAGCAAATGACGGTAATGCACATGATTTTTAATATCTTTAGTTATTCTTTTGACCAAACCTGCAGTTCAAATATTATTTATCATTAATTTAAATTAATATTCCATGTTCATCGGAAATGTTTTTATTTACATTCGACATTTTTCGGTACTGATAATAAAAGGACTTTTAATATCGTCTTAATGCCCCAAATCGTGACTAATATTGGAAAGCAAATAATTTGATGATACTTAGTTATGGATTCTTGCGTTTCGAAAGCCGAAAAAACCAACAAATTTCTATAAGTTTGAAAATATCAATATTTACGCATACTATAATTTGTTTACATTTGTATTTTATTGTCTTAAAATTCTTTAAAAAAAGCTTAAAGTTGAAAAAAAAAAAGAAGACAAAAAACAAAAATCTGCGTTTAAGGAATTTAACGCTCCTGCAAGAGTTCGCAAACCTCGTGTTTGGTTGAAAAAAAACTAGGTTATTTGATAGGCATAAAAAATATCATGGGGTGTCAATATCAAGTTTTTTTTATGATTAATCAAAATAAACGATCTTATCAATTCAATGTATCGAAGCTCGGTTGTTAGCACTGATGCTAATTCTTGTATTAGCTACCAGTTTGTTTGGCACTCTTGGCATCCTTAAGAGGTTTTCCACCTCAAGCTCAGTCACTCCTATGCCGGACTGATGAGTGCTAATAAGAACGAAACTGCAGTCCTCGGCTGGAATTGACTGAGTTGGCGGTGTATTTAATGTATTTCTGCCTTCGCCCTGGCTATAGAGCGGCAACTTACTGAATCATCTTTATTGTATGAAATATTTATAAGGTAATGCAAAATATCTTCATGATACTTATTGATATTCTTGGTATCTTGGCATAGTGCATATTTGTCGTTTGCTTACGCCAAGTCCATGCGTTATGTATATAATTTACGGACCTATTTGTAACTTACATTTCGTGAGGTTTGTTTTTATTTTCTTGTGTTTATAAGCACTTTCATTTGCATAGTACGCATTTTAGTTTTTCAAGGGGGTCCGGGCCACAAAAATCGTCGAATTTTGCATTTTTTTAATCATTTAAAAAACTTTTCTGTTCTTTTCTACTTAAAATGACGTTTGAATCTTGTTTTTATCTTAATTGGAACTGTTTTGTTATAAATAAGTTATTTAATTAATATTGCTCTTAACTTTAAAATTTTAAACGCGTTTTTCTCCATGATGCAATTATTCCCGTTTTTTTGCATTCAAACTCTTATAAGTCAAGAGCTAATAAAGATAAAATAATGAAAATTGGAATATTTCTTTTTCAAACAGTTAACTTTAACTTTTATTCAGAAAATTTGAAGAAAAAAAAATCCTGCAAAAACGATGTTTTTTTTTAAAAAAAGTATCTTATAATTTTTCGAAATTTTTTTTCAAATATTTCTATTTTTTATTGCAATTGCTAAATACTTAAAATGGTCGAATACAAACTAAATTTTTGATATTTGTGCACAGTTTCTTGGAAAAAAAAAATGAAAATCGAGCAAGAATATCTTGAGTTAATGCGGTTTAACGCAACCCTATTTTTAAAAAAAATAATTAAATTGAAATATATATTTTCAATATTTATGTTATGATTTTTCTTATTAAATAGATGATGAATCAGTGAAAAAATTAAAAAAATCTAAACTGTTAATATATATTTTTTTCAAAATGTGTCTCGGACCTCGGACTCTCTTAAATAAGTAATCTGCGCTGATGATTGCATTCACAATACCAAAAAACTTTGCTTTTCTTAGAGAAGAGCCAACTTTTCCAACCATAATACTTTAATCAGAACTATGTTGTTTTTATAAACCGGTATACAAACTTTTATTAATTTACAGAGCGTTTTCTCACCTATCCAATTCACGGACTTTATAAATACAATGACTGTAAATGTTCCAGTACATATTTCATTAAACCATACCTTTCATAGGAGAATTGAATTTGCACGTATCTGGTCAATTAATATTAATATTTGGCGTATAGCATGGCTGGGAATCAAACTCCGGAAATTCACATTAGTCATTTGAACTCATTAGACAACATGGTTAGAATAATCATTTCTCGTCTACTAAACTGAATATTCAATTCTGATACTTCAGGGGAAATCACTTGGCGAAATTTCGATGAAAATTTTATTCGGCATGCTTTACATATGAGTTGGCAACACTTACAATATTTCAAGGAACTTTGTGTGCATATAATTTAAATTTGCGAACTGCTGAGGGAAGGTTCAAGTAAGCAATAAATGCTAAAGAAGTACACCCAAAACTGTTTTTGTGCGGTTCGTTTTATTATTTATTTATTTATTTATTTATTTATTTTTGCGATTTTTTTTATTTATTATTATTATTATAATTATTTTTGTGCGATTTTTTTTGTGCGCATTTTTTTGTGCGGTACATGAAAATTTCAATCAGATTGGGACTCAATTGTGGAAATTTTTTATGAAACGGACAAAGTTATTTTTAAAACAAACCTTTTTTTATGCATTCCTATTGGTTCCTGATCGGTTTATAACTTTGTCATTGGTGTTTGGCTAATCCGCTGTTTTTATCTTTTAAGCTGCATGCTTATCTGCTCTTGGCTTTTGTCGGATGTCTTTTCATCCATAAGCTCATTATTTTTTTTTCATTGAAAAAGGCGTTCCCTATAACGCCGAAACACATGTCTGCTGTAATTTGCAAATTTGTGCTTCTTCTAACGTTGTTTTATCTTACTTTACTGTTCAGCACAAAGGTATTTATTTATCTTATAGTGAAATCTGTTCGTAAAAATATACCGTGATATTTACACTACTAAATGAAAAACGGAATGGCATAGCAAAATCAAAATTACTAGTAAAGCAGTTACATTAGGACTTGATTTTTTAAAATTGTTTAGTTTCAGTAAAATAATAAGTTTTTAATCATTATAGCGCAGTGTTATTAACACATTGGTTTTGAATTTTAGCAACACTGCTAGTATTTTTTTTAAAAATTCAAAAAGGTTTTTTAAATCTAAATTTTCCTATCACTTTTTTGGTTTTGCGCATGTGTTTTTCAAAAAAACTTCATAAATAACTTCTGGGCAATTTCATGGGTAACCAACTAACATTTCTAAAGCATATTCATAAGCATTTTTTCACATTCCATGTAAAATATACATTATTTAAAAATATTTCCCTCTGGCGATTTGCTGTTTTTAAGCTGAAATTAACAGTCAAATTGCATTTAAAAATATACTAGTATACATATATACATACATATGTATATATATATATATATATATATATATATATATATATATATATATATATATATATATATATATATATATACTTGTGTTTGTGTGTGTGTGTGTCTATTTTTCAAATTATTAAAACATGTTAACTGACTGACATTAAAGCACATTACATGTCAGTCAATTACCATGTTTTAAATTATTTTTTTTACATGATCCAAAAATATTTTAGGAATTCAATTATGAACTTAGATTAACTTAAAAAGAATAAGAAACCAAAGGAAAATTTCAAATAATATATGTTTTGTATGGAATGTGACAAAATGTTTATGTTTTGAAAATGACAGTCAGACCTGTGGAGTTTACAAATCTGTAAATATTTACATTTACGTTAATAGAGATATTTGATAAAAAAATATTATGTAGTCAACTGAGTTACAAAAATAAAAATAAAAAAATACAAAATATGTTTTTTGAAATCCTGTATTATTTTTAACATGTTGTAAGCATATTAGTAATTTATAAGTATTTATCCAATGCACTGTTTTTTAAAATATGTCCTGCTGACTGAGTCAAACACCACACGCATTTCAAACGGAGGACAGTGGACAAATTCTATGCTAAAAAGAGTCGGAAATTTCGCAGAGTTTTCAAGACCTTTATAAAAGTTCATTGAAGTGAAATTTCAAGGCAATTCTGTTTATTTTATAATTTATTAATTTTCATTCAACAGTCACTTTTGAATAAAAAAAAAATGTCCGTTTTCGACCATTAAAAAACTGTTTCGGAAAAAGTGCGAGTCCTAAAGCCAAATTTTAACTTTAGTATAATTCTGAACAAAATAAAATGTCGAGAAAATTTCGAAGTATCGTGTGAAATCGTTTTCTAGAAAAAGGAACATGAGTTTTTTAACTTGAGGTTTTGAGAAAACCGCGTTTGAAAAAGAAATTGAATGTACATTTTAATTCATTACTATCCCATTAGTATTTAAATTAAGTTACTTGTAATTTACATTGAAACAAGAATTCGATATCGCTTGAAAGCTCTTGACTTGATTATTTTGATTAGATGAAAATGGAAGAATAGTTTTTTTTCCCTTATGTTTAGGGCACCAGCTAAAAGAAATAATTTTGGAAATTTGTTTCGACATTTGTTAATGTCTTGTTAACACATTTGTACAATTGTGTCCGCAAAACAAGTTTTTTTCATCTTTATAAGCAATTTATCTCCTTTTTTTAAAGATTTGTTTTGTTTATTACCCGTATATTCTTCGGATTATATTTTTAATAATTGTTTTGATCCCAGTTAGTGCGGACTAACGTGTTATCACATCATTGCACTAAAGATCTATAAAATCGAAAACCTTAAAAAAGAAAACGTATCACGACTAGTAATGCTTTTCTATTAAAGATTTAGAGTGCTGTTTTTTCGCAACTGCATCAGGATTATTTCATCTTTTTATGCTAGAAATTGCATAAAGCCAATTCTCGTTTCAATATGCAATGGAACATTTGATGTCTTATTACGCATTCAGAGCAAACTCCGCTATCTGCCATTATTCATTGGCTCCATTAAGTTTAACATATCTATCACACATTAATTTTAAGTCAAACTAATTTCCGCTATGTTCTGAATTTCAGTTAGCTTTTGATATGGTAAGGATTATAAGAGCAGATAAAGCTTGTTTTTGAATAATTTATGTGATGCTGCATTCTATTGAATCGTAGTGGTGGTTGTTTTAGTGTGGATGCTTTTACATGATTTTGTTAAAACATTTGCTTTAATGAAGCATGACACGTTGAGAGTGAAAATGGTTTAAGACAATTAACCTAGATTTTGAGTGGTTGAACGGTTTAGTATCCACTTCTGTACAAAACACTGCTGCTGCTCTATTTTACGGACACTGTCTACAAGTATATAGTTGATCCTAGACTTACTTCACTTTTACGTGAGGTTAAAACTGTCTGGGGATGGTGTGAACTCAAATTATAAAAATATTGACTTGAATAACTTTTCTCTCAATGGCTGCTAGGTTCAGTGCTTTCTCAATCAGAAACCCATCATTAATTAACAAAGAGACATAATCATTCTCTTAGTAGTTTTTTTCTCGTATTTTAAAAGGTTGAGCTTGCTATTCAAAATACTTGACCTCAACCGTTGAATTTAACCCCTTTACGGTTATATTTTACAGAGGGAGGAAAAATTAATTTTTCATAATTGCTCAGTACTTAATGCAAGTGATTTTTTAAATTAAAAAGTGATAATTATAGATTCAACTACAGGGAGACAATTTGTAAAATTTTATATTGGTGTTATATAATTCGATTTAGTATATATTTCGCAAATGAAGCAAATCACGGTGGAAGCTTTGGTGACTTCTCGATGACAATTTCTTTTTCTGATTCTTAAGACACCATGGCGTACAAACTTGCATACTTTGCAATTTAGTCAGTCTATGCCCCTTTATGTCTTTCTCTTTCCAAATGCACCAATTATGCGTCCCTTTATATGTTTGGTACAGATCCAGGCAATGAAATCTCCCATGGCGGTTCCAAGATAATGCCTTCCGGTTCGGCAGAGAGCCTTACAACATCCCAGCATAACCTCAATAACGTATTTTTTTTATGTATGCTAATTGGAGATTACACTTGAATGATTTCAGCATTAAAACACTTAGAAAACTTGACAAGAGCTGAGACTCGATTACAACAAATTTATACTCCTAAAAATGCTTGTGAATTTTATAGCATTCTTTTTTCTGGCTAACCAAAAATAATACAACGCTACAATTTTTATCATCTGTTTACTTTATGATAAAGCATGTTTCTGTTTTAAGATCTAAATTCACATTTATTTCTGACTTCACTGAATTCAACAATACTACATGTAGTACGTTGTGATTCTTCTTCAAGCTAAAAGATTAGGGCAGACCGGGGCACGTTTACGAGGATTTTTTCAATAAATTTTCTAATTCTTTATGTTTTAACCTAGAAAGTTTTGGACACTGTGGTGTTATAAAGCAATTACTGACTTTTTCAAACAGTCACGGTTGGGGTAGTCCATATTTGACAATGTGGACGGCCTAGTGGGTGAAATACTTGGATTATCGATAAGCCTTTTCATCATTTTGACATCGCATGTGGTTCCTGCTATTGTTTTGAACGTAATGTCGTACCATCTTTATATAAAGAAAATGTATTACAGGCTGAATATTGTATAAAGTTAAAGTCGAACAGGCATGTAGACAACACTGTATGGTTGTAAGCTATAAAATACGAATCTGTTACTCAATTAAAAATGAATGGTGATTTTCAAAACTAAATAACCTGAAAATACTGAAGGTTTGAGACAGTACAGAGCGAAAAAAGCGTCCGGGGCACGTTTAAAAGTAAGACAGAGTAGTAAGACATAGTAAGAACGTGCGTAAACGTGCACCGTTGGCAAGTTTGTATTTTTTTTTTGACGTGCAACAAAATTTAATAACTCTTCTGTCCATATAAATAAAATATCGAAAAAAGGATCAAATTTCGCTATTTTTTATATATTTATTTGTTTTTCACAAAGTATTATTTATTCACAATAAGCTTCAAAACGTTCAACTCAAAATTTACTCGGCTCGGTAGGAAACAGATTTTTCTATCCGCATTCTATACTGAAGCTCGACTGATGCTCAAAAACCTGTGAGAATATTTGCTATACCCTCCACCTGATATAACTTTTGGTTCTCCATTAATAACTCGTTTTCATAAAAAGGCACTACGTAAACGTACCCAATGCGTAAACGTGCTCCGGTCTACATTATAGTAGGCCTTTAAGTTCCACGACTTGCAATGTGAAGTATATACATATATTCATTTTACATTATCGTGCGCAATATACAGTATTTCTTCTTCAAAGTCAAACACATTGGAGCTCAAGAACCTGCGATGTAAAGTACATACTATATTCATTTTTCAATACCACAGTTAATATGTTGTTATCCTTCCTCAAACTCACGGATCTACAACGTAAAAGAACTTATATTCATTTGTTATGAGGTGAGTCTACGTTTCTCTGCAATTCACTCTCTGCCACCTTGCTTGATGCCCAGACAAAGATCATTTTGACCGCCAATGATCGAATAAAACTGAATACTTGAGGAAAGGGCACTTCAAAGCATGAAAGAGGATTGACAAATCGCACCACGCTGACCAATGCGTCTTGGTTAGGGCTCACCCGTTGTTGGTTCATAATGCAAGGCATTACTAACAGCTGCACAACGTAAGAAGGTGTAGATTGGAAACTAGCCTTATACCTTTGTCAAGTTCTCCGAGCCAAAAACTATGGAATTTGAGGATATCGACTTAGTTGACTACAGACATCACTCTGCAATATGTTGCTTCTCAATATAATAAAATTTGCTAAATGTCGAAATTAGTCGTCGATTATCAAAATTCATATGCCTGAGATATTGGCGAAAGGCCGAATATTTCCTGCGAATCACCGGAGAAAGTTGACATTCTCCAATTTTAGTCATTGACGGTAATATACGTACATACATATATAAAAACAATGATTTACTTGATCTTTTTGCTTTCGGGTCGGGTTTTTACAACTAGCCAGACCATGAAGAAATATTTTAATGAAATAAAATACCTACAAAAACATTGAAACAAAGATTTAAAAAAAATCATTCTCGGTCAAACTCAAAGAAAATGACGAACGAAGTAAACGATCATCTTCCTCCTCATCCAACATCATCACTTAACATACCATCCAGCTACTTCGCCAAGATGGTAACCTAATGCCATCCTGCTTCCAGATTTCCCATTTCCCAGCCTTCTCGATATCGCTATTCCTCCCAAATTCGTACCAAACTAGTGATTAATGATAGCTGTCCGACCTTTCGCTCGCTTGGGATACTCCCCGCATAGCTAGTGGATACAACACCATACACCTCCATCTCGTATACAAATAACCCACTGAGTCGCATGCATAAACAAGGGGGTAGGGAAGAATAACGAGGATGGAGTCTGGTTTGCATGCTGCCCTTTCTTCCTTGAGCGTGTACACACTGGAGGAATCTTGTAGAGGTTGCTATCGTCTGTTCGTGGGGAGATCTTTAATGACTTTACACATTTAATGGCTTTATGTGCACATTTTGAATATTTAAGAATATTTTGCATTTTAAGTTTTGAGCCTTGAGTTTTATTTCGCTTTGAGATGATAGTGGTGACTGGGTTGCAACCCATGACCAGCAAGGCTGGTGCTAATTTGCAGTGAATTTCCATTGTGATGTTAGAATTATATACAATCACATAGGCTCGTTTAAATAATATCAGGGCACAAACTTTTTTTAATAAATTTTTATTATTGTTATTTTCTTCTTTTTTTTTTTTTTCGTTTTAAATATTTTTTGAATTGAAGAGCTCGGGGCGGAAATGTAACAAGCCGCAAGGAGTGACTTTTCGATCAAAATTTTTGTTTCGCATAACCAAAATTGAAATAAACATGACAATGGGTTACGTCATTTGTAGAAAAACATATCTGGTATAAGTATTGCAGAATACAGAATGTATAATACCTTTGAAAACTTCTACAAATATTTTTTTGTTGGAAATTGACCAACCTAAGAATCCACATCATGTGGCCAATCACAATCTTCCCCGAGCCCTTCAATTGTTAGAGCTGATTGTAATGTAAATATTTACTAACTTGTATGGTTGAATTTGAAGAAAAAAACTATACAGTGAAGCACATTTTCAGTGAATGTCATTGTGAGGGTGTAGATAAGAAATTGCATACGCAAAAGTTCACCGCTGCGCAATTTAGCAACATTGCCTTAATACACACTGTTTTAATTATTTCTCATCCCAAATTTGCACAACTAAATTGAATCGTTCAAGTGATGTGTTTCTAATTGAATATTGACTTTATCTATTAGGGGTGAGGCGATATAAATTCTATTTTCATTTTTTTTTTTTTAAATTGATTACAATCTGTTGATCAATAGTATAATTCTTTTACAATGCTTTTATATTGATCAATGCACCGTAGTTCTTCCGTAAGAAGATGAACCCTACGCATTATGAAATTTTAAAGGTACATCGTGAGAAAATATCTATTGTTTCCTTCTAGCAGGCATTCACAAGTTCATGTTATTATTCATTGTTTCTGGGAAAATTTTAGCGTTTAACTTTCTACGCAAATAATTCTATGCGAGGGGAATTGATAAATCGAGTAATTCCGACAAATTTGTCGTTCACTTACGTGATTTTGACGACTTTAGTTTGAAGAACAGGTGACACCTGCATATATATATATATATATATATATATATATATATATATATATATATATATATATATATATATATATATATATATATATATATATATATATATATATATATATATATATATGAGCAATATAATGTGAAAACAGCCCATGATTTGAATATATATATATGCACTATGATCAATATATTCTGTACATGCCCTGCATATACGTATGTGGTAGTACTGTGAAAGTCCAAAATTGGAAAATGTGTACACTCGGTTAGCATCAACATTCACGCATCGAAGACATCGGCGAAAGACCGAATATTTTCGGCGAATCGAAGTTGAAAGTAGATGTCCTGTAATTTTGGTCTTTCACGGTAACATATACATGACTAACATGCAATACACGTCAAATGTCATGTATGCAGACATACACATGACATAAGATGATGTTGTTGTGTGCCAGCTATGCTGGCAATTTGGGGTGCGCTACTTCACTTTCCAAACTGTACCATAATTTTGTGTGAAGTTAAACTTCCACAGTATACACATGCCATCAGGACCCGTTTATAGGGTAGGCAACCATTCAAAACACATTCACACAAAAAGATGACAAACACTGTAAAGAGAAAGTGCATCCACGCCCTAGCTGGGATTCGAGTCTGGACCGCCTCATCGCAGTCAGACTGACTTCTCTGACCACTAGACATTATGGTTGGCGACTTAACCTCTATACCGACTATATACTCTGCTGACTCTTGCTTAGTTAAGGACTTAACTTAATGAACATGGGACAAATCCTATGTTTAAACGTGAGAATGACATTTATTAAATCTGTTTAGGATCCTCTTTCAGAAAAAAAAAAAAAAAAAAAACATTGCAACTATTTTTAATTTACAAAGTACCATCCATCATGTTCAAGCATTCATCTTAACGGACACGCCCCCAAAATATCCAACAACGAGTATCAAGACAACATTTTCACGGTCGTTTGTAGAAATTGAGCCTCCTTCCAACAGATACATACATGGCACAAAGTTATATAAATTTGTTTTACTCGGCGTGTACACAGTTCAATTGAAAGGAAACGAAGCGTCTGTGATAAAAAGTGACAGTTAAACGCTTCCCCGCCCCCCTTAGCCTATGCAAACATCCGTTCCCTCGATTTTCCCTCATCAGCTTTTGCAATGTGGAACCACTTTGCCCTGGACGACCCCCACCCTCCCACTTGAAGTCTTCTGCATCATCCCCTTTCACACCCTCTTTTGGTTCGCGGTTTTGATCCGCGGGGTCCCATTTCTTAAAAGGGGATATATGGGGTGTCGTCCCCCGTAGAAGGGTCGTGGAGGGGTCGCGGGCTGTCACTCATTCTCAACTATCCAGCCGTGTTATGAAAGAGATATGGAGGTGGGAGAGCTGGGAAGAGATATTACATCGCTGTTTTGGCTATGTGGAATTATATTTTAAATTTCACGAAATTGACTTCTATATGTATGAAAATTTCCGAAGGTTTCTTGAACTTTATTGTCGAATAATATTTTTCTTTTAACGTACCATTTAAGATTGAAATGAAAAAAAAAAAAAAAAAAAAACAGAGGAAATAAAGCACGAATCATCAAGAAAATACATTATATAGCTGTTTTAAGCAGGGGCGCGTAAGGACTACCATTTTAAGAGTGTGGGGGGGGGGGTCATACTGAGCAATGACCGCCCTCCTCCTCCCCTGCGAACGAAACTACAGTTTGGGTAAGAAAAGTTTCTGAATCTGCGCGGGTGTCAATAAAAAGCATCAAATCGGCCCGGAATAAGGCACCCAATGGTACAAAAACGTAATTAAGTTCAATTGATTTCATTAAATAAGTTAAAAATATATAAATAAATTAATATTTCAAAGGTTTACTTTTTTAATAAGTTAAAAAGACTGCTGTAATCGTTTACATTTTATTATGAATTGTTTGAACACAATACGGTTGCGTAATGCCGACAGTAGTGGGAGGGGGAGGGGTCATATCCCTATGACCCGTCCCCGGTTTCAAGGTTAAAACAATGGAGCCTCCTCATCAAAGTAAAAAGATCACCACACAACAAGAAATTAGTGGTGCTCTCTCACGACTTTCATGTTGTGTGTATATAACTTTTTCAAAGATGAGGAGGCTTCAATGTAGATATTAGCTATGTTGTATTTTCTTTAAAATATTGAAATGCTTTATTAACTGTAGTTTTTCATTTTAATCACGTCTTAGCGGTTAGCAGAAAGCGTATGTCATTTCCGATTAAAATCCAGAAACATAAAGCGTCATCGCTGATATTTTTTTCCTAGAATCGCAAATTTTTTATTCAATAAATTAATGCAAAATCAAAGTTGGAACTTTGTGCGATTATTTAAGACAGTTTACAGCAATTTTTTTAATATAACGCACTAATGCATGTTTTTATTCCAAAATTAAGCTTTTCGTTTTTCAAATCAATGCATATTCAAATTCCAAAACGTACACCAAACGTCTCATTTTATTGAGGAAGTATATTTTTTTCAATCACCTTACCAGCCTGTTTTATATTAGTTTAATGAATCAATTCTTATTTAAACTGGAAATTTGTTCCAACATTTGTGGTATTTTAATGCGAAAATATTTGTTTTGTTAAAAAAATTAACGACAAATTCAGATTTTGTTTTCAAATGTTCCATTCTTTACTTTTTAGTGAAATATACTTTTCGTCCAACAAGCCAATGTCTTCTCAACTTCAGGTAGTTAGATCAACTTTTAAGATAATTTGTTACGGAATTGTATCATTTATTCTAATTATCACTTTTATTCGAAATTCGAAGTTTTTCGCAATTTCTTTTAAAAACGTTTATTTCGCAGCACATTTTTTCCATCTGCTCTTTTTAGGTCAGCAATGGGATTGTTTTCGTCAGTCAAAAGTGGTACTTTTGGTACTGAAATTGATAGAATAAGAAAAATAAAGCATGGACCCAGACAATACTTTCATTTTCCCAGAGTTATTTTTTAATTATTTTTTTGAAATGTCCGATTTTTCAAACAAGACGTGATCTTGATGACGTCACAAATGATGCTTTTTGGCGCATCTTTCTTCCGCGTTTCCACGTTATGATAATCAAGAAACGAATTAAAATTGCGCTCTACGCTTGCTATCAACTATATCGTTGCCAATACGCCTGAGAAAAGATGCGAATTAAATGTTTTTATCTGTGAATGGCAGCACTGAATGACATTTCATCATTTGTGAAGTCATCGGCAGAAGCGTAAACTATAAAAGCGCACCGATTTAAGTAATTTTGTAAAAAATATTAAACTTAAATAAATTATTTAAAAAATGGTCAGTTGTTTTTAAGCATGTTCTTTCAGGAAAAAAAAAATACTTTTGGAAACGCCCTCATTGGACAGCGATCACGTGATACTTGAATATACGCGTTATAGAGTTCCGGAAAAACTTTAAAGACAGAAAAGAGGAAGAAGAGGAGAAGCAAGCAATCAAAAGTTTTCGCAAATATAATTTGAACAGTTTATCTCTAAAAATGTACTAAAATGCTTCGAAAAATATTCTGAAAGGACGCAAAAATCCTACAAAATTAAGTTTATTAAAAATTTTGTGAGCAAATTCAAAATGCGTAATACTCAAATATAATTTTTAGGTAACTTTCTAGTTACAATTTTCACAGGTAGTTACCACTAAATTGCTTAAGATTTTTTTCAGATTGTTATTGATAGTAAATAAAAATTTACCTTTGAAATTTTGTTCATTTTCTGACCCTCTCCTTTTCTGTTTCTTGCTTATTCCTCATTAGAAAACGTGTTAAGGATAACTCTTTATGGACGTGAGTGATTATGCATAGTTCAAAAATGCAAAAGTATTTACTCATTAGAAAAAAATAATTCTCTATCAACTTAAAGTATCCCAATTATTTAATCTATCTATCCACGTTCAAATGAAGTCACTATTATCTCTGTTTCCTTTTCATTAAAATGAAAAATGGCTGGGTGGAATAGTTTTTTGTTTCTTTCTAAAACTGAAATAGTTTAAGTGTTTTTATAAACATTTTTTATTTTATATTTTTCAAAAAAAAAAAAAACCCTCAAAAAATCAAACATTTAAGTCATACTATTTTTCGAACTGGCACACAGAAAAAATTTGCTAAATAATATTCATTCAGAAAAAAAATATTTGAATAAGTATAACAGAGTTAAGAATGAACTAAAAAGTTTTTTTTCTCTTTTTGGCTGTCATGTTTTTTAAATTGATATTTTAATTGTTAGAAAAAACCTGTGCTATTACAGGAAATGAAAATTACATATTACTTTTTTCAGCATAAGCAGTGTCAGAGAAGAAATCATATTCTGAAAATATGTTTCAGAGTATATCTGAGTTTTCTTTGAATATACTCTTTCTTTGAATTTTGTAAGTTTTATTTACGAAAGCGACATTAAAGAATATTTTATTGAACAAATTAAAAAAGACGTTTTGATTAGAGATTCTTTTTTTTTCATGTAGGGGAAAAGGGGGCACCTGGGAACATTTTTTGTCGTTTCTTAATTTCCCAGAAAATATTTTCAATTTCTCACAGAAAAAGAGTCTCCATGATTGAATAGTCTTTTCTTTGTGCCATGGAATTTTTTCAGAGTTTAAAAAAAGTATTTCAACACTTTACGGAATTTTGAAAAACTGTCTTCAATTGTTCACATGCGCCTCTGTAGGGAGCACAATGAAGAAGCTTGGGGCACATGTGAACACGATTGAGAAATGCAGAACGGGCATCACATTTCAACGAAAAACTCGTTATAACCAAGCATATACGTATATACCAATTATATTCAAGGGTTTGTAACCTATACTGTGTCAGTTTGAATTGTAACTATCAATAAAAAATATTTTTTTCGAATTATATAACTTTGCTCACTGTCAAATTTTAAAGTTTCATAGCATGTTCTAATCACTGGATCGACAAGAAAAAAATCTTACAAGGCTAAATAATACAAAGAATATTTTATTATGTAAAGTTTATTCTTGTTAAATTGTGTGTTTAAGCTTCATGCAGAATATGATGATGAATTTTAAAATTATTCTAAACTTCAGTTTTTAGAAAAATATTTTGTCTTTATTTTCCTTGCAAATATTATATACCTGTAAATTTTTGGCTTACTATTTAGTAATCAAAGAATTAAAAAAATAATAAAATAAATAATTAATAATTATGCAAAAATAATTAACAATTAATTTACAAACTGATATCAGCAAAATAATAATTGTAAATCTTTACATCTCTTTTAACACTTTTAATAAGCCTATACTAATATTTTTAAAGCGGAGAGGATATGCGAACTGTTCACATGTGCCCCTAGATCTTGTGTTCACTAGTGCCCCGTCATCTACCTTAGAACTAATTTTCAAAAATAAAGAATTATTAATTTAATTACAAAATTTAAACATTGCCATACATTTACGTGAATGTTCATATAATGATTTGCAATAAGTACATTTGGCTTATAAGTCAATTTAAAATATGTTTTTACACCAAAATGACAGTGATTAAAGTACATCAGCATCTGCTAAAACAAAGAAACTGTTACTACAGGAGCATAAACTGACTTCTTGCTCTGAAAATTTGGTTGAAAAGTAGGGCTAGTACTGCCATTACTTGAGAATTTTTAAAGATTTTTTGCTTGACGTTAGCCTAGTAAAACATAAAATGTTCACATGCGCCCCGTGCTCACTTGTGCACCCCCCCCCCCCTTTTCCTCTAGACGTATTTTTAACTTATTCAGAAAAACAGTAGTATTTACATTTTAATTTCAAATTTTGGAATGCAAGGGAAGAATTTAAATACACTTTGTTTTTCTTTTAAAATACAAGCATCAGAGCTAATACAGCCAAGCTTCTTTAAAAAAAAAAGAAAAAAAAAAAACGCTTCATTTTGTTAATATATCCTGCCCTGGTAAAAGGAAAATTAACCTTGCTACTGCCCACTAAGCTGTAAACTAGTTCTTTCATTGAAAATGCAAAATAAAAAAATAATAATTTAATAAAGCCATGTAGAAAGTAAATTATTTTGTTCAGAATAACATTAGTTTTTTCACCCTTCATTTATTCTGGAAAATATTACTTCATTAATTAAGTAATCTTCAAAAAAAGATTTTTTTTAAAAATTTAAACAAAGAAAATATTTTTGTTTTTGCATTAAATATAAGTATGAGGGAAATATTTAAAAATGCGTTAGTTTCTTTATTATTTGTTTCGTCATCCTTTTCATGTCTAGCTTTGGCGAATATTTCATTTCAGTTAATTAAAATTTTTCGGTCGGAAGTTTCTGAAACTTGTTTGTTTTGAGGTTAATCTTTCTAGAGCGGCATATTAATAAACACGGAAATGTAAGACCTAGATTTCTTAATTAAAGTATGAATAAATGTTAATTGAATTTTATTCTTAAGATAAGTAATCAATATTTGCTCTTGCGAAATTTTATTCGAAAAGTTTCACAGAAGTAAGAGGTCATTATTTGGTTTAACGGTCTACTGCACAGTTAGACAATAACCAGTAAAACTCTTGAGTTTATTCCTTCTCATAAGTGATTATTGTATACTTTCATCGAATATATTAAACTCACTGTCCACTATCTTTTTGTGAAGCAGACTCTTCAAACTATTTATTGGGATAAAGAATGGATTTCATTATTGAATTATCTTCTCATGAAAGCAAACGTCAGTAATTAGGTTAAATAATTTGTTGTGTTTAATGATAGTAAGTACTTTTTTGTACATTTTTTTATCATCACCAACAATACATAACTTGGTTTACTTTATGTTATACTGAGGAACAACGCCTACGAAGGGGAACATTAGAGTAAAGTTTTGTTGAACCGGTTGTTGAATAAAGTAGCGACTGCTCTAAATTTGCATTGGCTCACGCAACACCCCCCCCCCCCCCAAAGAAAACCTAGGAAAAAGATTGTTAGAAATTGCAATAAAATAATAAAATATGGTGAAATGAAGTGCCTGATAGATTTTTTTTATTTCTAAGAAGAGCCCCCCCCCCCCCCGCCTCTTTGAATGCTCTTTTTGGTAGCTTTAGTAATGTTGGCTAGTAAAAGATCTACAGCACGTACAATGCAAATCTCAGCTTGAAAACAGTTTAGGGTTGCAAAAGTGGACGAGAAGGCGAAACGAGAAAAGCAACATATGGTGAACACAAACATATGTATTTTGTGCACATATTACAATAAGTGATAATTTAATTTAAAGGTAAATATATCTAGGTTTTTTCTTTCAAATAAAGATTAGTTACAGAATTGTGTAATGTGTGAGCATATTGTGCAAAATGTTAAATCACAAGTGATCAATGTTGGGCCCTTTTGTTACACGACATTATCTAACCTGTAATAGAGTTCGTTCAACACATTTTAGAGTATCACACTCTCAATGGTTAGCAATGCCAGCCCCTTCAGACCTAGCGTCCGCAGTTTATACTGAGTATAAACTTAAACCAACTACTAATCATTTAGTAATTGATTAAATTACTTTTTTTGTAGTTGAATCTTTAAATTTTGCCTCTTATAATCTGTGAAATAATTTTTCGTTTTGCGATTGACAACACTAACATATAAGAATTGGGAGATGAAGAGTGGCTCATTTCTCCAGCCATGGATTCTCATCTGAAAAGCGAGTTTTTTTTTTTTGCTGAATTAAAAAAAAAATCTTTAATTAATCGTTTCAAACGCTTATATTGTGTTTTATTATTGTTTTAAAAACATTTTATAATGAAGCTCGTGTTTGGTATTTTATCGTTTTTATATGAAATATTAATTTTAAAAATTTAAGTCCGGAACATTGAACGTGAGATAACTCTTTTAATCTTGTTCCTACAAACTGGTAATTTTGTCTATAGGATACATTTTACTATATTGTGTACCAAATATGTACAATTTTGGTCAAGTATTTCATAATTCTGACTTAAGGGGCTAGACAAATACATTCTTGAAGTGTTGTAGTGTTTTCGGTATTTGGCTGCTTACCAAAATACTTCATATTTGACTCACGGCTAAATTTTTCCGTCACGAATACGTACTAACAAAGCTATCTCAATTTGCAAGGTAAAGGACAACCTCGTACGGACCAGCATCCTTCCGCAATAATGTACAGTTTATTACCGCAGCTACTGAACTCATATTCAAAACTCAGTTAAGCATCATATAACTTAAGAGTAGGGTGCAATATGGACCAGATATTTATAAAAAGATCAGTGTGAAAAAAAATGTATTTTAAGAATTTTTCTTGTACATTTAAGGAACAATGTTGCTTACTTTCAACTTTCAACTAAACGTATAACTGAAGATCGTGTAAATTCAGGGCTGAATCTTTATTACATGAGTATGTGAGGGCATTACGCTTAGGTTATCTGTTTCAAGCGCAAACAAGGGATAGCGTGGATGAACAGAGAATTCGTAATGTGGATTACAGTTCATCGGTTTGTAGGATAGGGGTTAATTCAATATATTATGGAACTTGACGATAATGTAGTACGATTTGATGCCTCAGTTTACTTGTAGAACAAACGGGAAATAACGTGGAAGCATTTCTTGTATGTCAACGATATTCACTATATTTTCTAGAATTTGGATGTTGCTTTGAAGTTTAAATTACAAAGCGTGGCAAGAAAAGAAAAAAAAAGAAGAGAAAACCTTCCCAAAATGCTTCCAAAACAATTCTTGCTGAGTCCTAAAATGCCCCCAGAATCCAAATATTACCAGAGTTTTCCCCTGTCAAACACTGATTTTTAAAGTTAGTGCCCAATACGTTTTTTAATTTTTCTGTTTTATGCAGTTTCATAGCCATTACTTTTAGGAGGAGGAGGGATCATTATACTGACCATTAAAATTTTTCTGAGTGGCTGTAGAGAAAAAAGGTTAAAAGAATGAATTTTTAAACAAGAAGGGAGCTTCATGCAGGTATTCATCCTATTTTTTTAAAAAGTTAACAAAAACTTATTTTTTTTGGATTTTTTAAAAAAACTTATTTTTCAGTGTAAAACAAGAGTATCGGCCTTACTCCTATGAGCATCATGTCGGAAAAAAAGGAATTCAGACCAGAATGTTTCGTAAAAAAGCTTGGAAGCATCGCATGCTGCATACGTGTCGTACAGCTCTTGGGCAAAGAACCTTCCCGTATTATTTTTACCAATGCAAAATACATTCACATGCATAATTAAGATTTTAAATAAAATTAAATGTGCTTATAATAGCAGTGTTGCTTCTTTATGTTTCTGGGGACAAACCACCTGCATTGTTTATCACTATACACTGTTAAAACTATCCTGAGAATTTCCGGAAGCTACTGGCATCCATGTTGCCAGTAACTTTTACCGTAAAATCCTATTTTACTGTAAAATTTTACGGCAGAATAAACCAAAGTAAAAAATAACAACATGCCAGCAGCGGGTTCGATTTCGGGTCCCTTATATTGGCAGGCGGCTTTGCTGACCACCATACCAGTTAGGACACATCGAGCAAGGGGAAATACGGTCTAATCTGTTTCGCAAAAAAAGTCACTTGGTGTATCAAATGGCGCTGCAATCGTTTTTTGCGGTACAATTTACTGTCAATTTTTTCTGTAGTTATAAACACTAAATTTTATAGTAATATTTAACATAAAAGTTTCCTAAAATTTTAACAGTGTAGCAAAAAGTATCATTTTTCCAAGACACACCTTTTTTCATCACATCCAGGTGGTTAATTTCTGTATATAATATATATATATATATATAGCTATTAATATCTTAGGATGGTAAGATATTGGTTTTTATGGGTGAATATGAGAAGCATACGTTTTCGAAACTGAAAACAAGTATGAAATCGCAAGTCCTGTTGATAATCTGTGTCCTAAACATATTTCCCACGGATAACCGTAAATTGGACGTTGAACTCGGAATCCGAAGGTTCCGGTTTCAGAACCCAACGCGAACAAATTCCTTCCACGCACATTTATAATAAGTGCTAGTAAAATCTGAGGATCCGAAAGACCTGAGAGCGGTCGCTAGCAATTACCTGGAGTATAAGGTGCTTCGGTGTTGGAGGTTTACTCTCCCTTCAGTACTATTTAGATGCTGTGAATGTCTTAGGTACCTATTTGCCACGACTTTCCATGGAATTTAAACACGTTGAACCAATTAAATTAGTTTGTGCGGATTTGATAGAGAACCAAAAAAAAAAAAAAAACTTTCAAGAAGAACTCTCGCAAGTTTTCCGTTCTTATTATTCACAATGCATCGTAGTTATGCAATACATTTCCAGAAACAAATTCAAACCTACTAATGTTGCAGTGGCGCACACAGATAATTTTCAAAGAGGGGGGAGGGGAGATCCAGTATCGAAAGTCAACCATTCTCATAACATACTCCAACACACATCCAAACATATTCTTTTGCTTTTATCTACTATTGTGAGCAAAAAACATTAAAAAAATTATTGAACAATTACTTAGCAATTTATTTATAACTAATACTTAATAAAAGCACTAGAAAGCACAAAAATGAATGTATTTACTTTTCTCATAATTAAAAATAAAAACAGTGATATAAAATCATCATTATAGAATAAATTATATTTATATGCAGTTCAATTTTGCAGGGGAATAAAAAGAGAAACCAAATTTTACTTTTTTATTTATTAAATCTAAAATTATCGTTACCTTTGCTCGGAATTGTTTGCTTGGAACAATAAAAAAAAAAAAAAACTCAAAGGCATTGGGAGGGGTCCGAACCCCCTGGAACCCCCCTCCCCTTGTGTGCGCCACTGTAATGTTGTATCTTTTCCGTCAGAAAAGTACAGTGAAATTATAAGATTTTGACTTTCACACCCTAATAAAATTGGGTCATTAAAAAGAAAAAAAAGGAAGAAAAAGCAACTTGAAAGATACTTGGCGAGACCATTGGCGGCATTTTTTTTCTCGCCATCATACTAACCCCTATCAGTACTCGACAGACAGCGTTCGTCGAAAACATATTGGGTAAGGATGGCTGTGGGCTGGCCTTTGCTGTCGACTTAGTCATACATCATTCTGAAAAAGACTCGTTGCCTGGTCATGAGAAGGCGTCAAAAAAGTCCCCTTTTTTTAACACCTCCATCTTTCCCCCTCTTTCGTAAATGGAGAATGAAAGAGGGATTTGGATTTTTTTCAGCCTTCGGGGGGTTTCGTCGGGTGGATGAAGTTGCAAGTAATTTCTGACGAAAACACCTGGGAAGGATTTTCTGTACGAAATGGGTCCAGCTTGATTTATGGTGCGCAAAAGGAAAAACATACTGTGAGCTTCAAATAAACAAATTTTATTTTTTGTTCTTGCAATTATTTATATGGTTATAACATTGAGAATAACTTAGTCCAAATTGGAGGTTTTCATGTCATAAATTAAATGGTTGGAAACAACACGAAACTTAAAATTATTTACGAAAATTAACATTGAAAGTACAAATTAGAAATGAAAAAATACTAACACGTGTTTTGGGTTTGCACGCAGTTCTTTTTTGAATGTAACATATAAAAACTATAAATAAGAAGACATACAAAAAGAAAAAAAAAATTTAAAAAAGAAACACATGTGTTCACGCGTATTGCCTTGTATTGTTTTTATTTTATATGGGTTTCCAACGTAGACTTGAATTACTTTTTATTCTTTAAGCAATCTAAACCTCTTAATTTGTAAATTAAATGCGTTAACTCTTTTTTTTTTATAATGAAAGAAATAAAATTTTATTTCGCACCAAAATCGTCGTTTCGTTTTAAAATAAAAAAAATACATATAATTGTGTGCTATGCATGTTCTCTGATTTTTTTTTTTTACAACTATGAAATACGTGTTTGCAATGGTTATAGTAAAATTATGCATAAATATTACTGGCTTTTTCGGCGATGCTGTCAGAACAAAGTAATCAGTTTCAACTTTTGCCCACAGTTCTCACAAAGTCTCAACGACAATAGCTATTGCGTTGTTTACTATTTAAAGTAAATATAAAAATAAACTTTTTACAACCCAAAACATTGGGGTCATTCCAGGGAAAACGGTCATTTTGTTCTGCTCGTGACGCCTAATATATTTCATTAAAAATAATACTTTATGATATTAGTGAACATTTTTTTCTGCTTAACAAATGACAAACTTATGCGTGATTTCTCAAACAAAAAATTTTGTCATTACACTTTAAAATTAATACTTTCTAATGAAATATATGAACCATCACGTGCGGGACAAAGGGTTGATTTTTTCGTGGAATGGCCTATTGTTAGAACAGCATTTTCTGGTTAAAATATTCGCATTACGAATTCGACTAAGTGTGGATTTTTTTTCTGGAATTTTGTGCATCTATTAGGAGAAGGAAATAGATTATAATCGGGCAAATAAAGGTTAGAAAAGAGTTGCAATAGGAGAAATATGCTCTCAATCGAAAATGTTGGTATTACTACGAGTGCATAAATATTTGCTTGTCGGGACTTGATAGTGTTCATAGTGGTAACTTGAAAAGCCTAACCTTTTTTGAGGACATCAAGATTTACCGTCTGTACCCAAAATACCAGGAAAGCCAAGCTTCACCTTAATACATCTTTAGCCGTCTAGGACTGGTCCGGGAAGAAATTTATACTTCCTCTCGTTTGGATCATACTTCATAAGGGTCAACTGATTTTTGGGTCTAGTCTGGGAGATTAGTAACCACACTAGTATGGTAAAATTCTCAAAAACTTGAATCTGCACTGGGCCAGCTGACAAGCTTGAAAATAAATATCAATTTATACAATCTTAAACAACCTTTTGATGTATGATATCTTAGGTGTCAGTCGTCTTTTGTGTGTTTTGAAGAGTAAGGTAATTCTATTTTAGTTCAATTAAGATAAAAAGCATCAGACGAAAAAGTGAAAATATTTCAGAAGTCTTGCGTTCGAAAACAAATTGACTATATCACTTGCTGGTATGTTACATCAAACGTAATTATTTAGTTATTTATTTTGACATGCAAGAAAAGTAATTTTACTTTACATGTACCATTATTCTTTTTCAAATTATCTTGTCCTTACAAACACGCATTCCTTCACATACGTACACATAAACATATTTTGGTATTGTTTAGGAACTGAACGGATAAACTCATTTTTCATTCACCTTAACCCTGTTACAGACATATGTATGAGGATCATTGGTGCATTCATTGTAAACGATCTTGCTCTTCATTATCAAGGATGCAAAAATAAAACAAACACATTCACCAAGGGACGAGCAGAGCCGGCTTCAGAATAATCTTCCTTCATCCTTACCCTATCTAAAAGTAATCCACCTCCTTTTCGGCTCGTCCTTCAGTGGATCAATATTGGGAAAGGAGGGGTGCATAAGTAGCGGCAGAAGACCGCACAGTTTGTCGAAGGAAGTCCGACCATTTATTTCTACATTTCACGCTTGATCGACAAGGAAAGGTCTTGTTCCCTCAACCTTATGTACCTGCCGTACCTCTTAATGGTCTTTTCCTACTGCCAATACCGTGGCTAGATTATGGATGGTTGGACACTACACGTCGCTGGGGTCGGGCCTGGTGAAAACTTGGCATATCGAGTTGCTCAACCCCAAAATGGAATAGGGTAAAGAATCCCGCTTATTAAGTTACGCAAAAATGGTCGAAGCTTCTAAGAAATGGGATCCGAGGTTGAATTTACGCTTTATGGAATTCTGATGCAAAAATCTAATAAACCCATGCGGTAGTGGATTCATAGGTATGATGCGAGCATGCATAAGTCATAATTTGATGCATTTTAAGATGAAAAATTTGCATTAATAAAGTACACGTGCACTAGTTTTAATGATCATGAATGTATGGCTGTGTATTTCTATGCTGTGTGTATGCTTTGAAAGATGTCTTCTACTATAAGTTTACTTTTTAATAGTCTAATTTACCTTGAATAAAACGCAAAGATTAAACATTTTATAATTAGTCAAAGACTTCTGAAGGGGAATCATTTTGCCGACAAATTTAAATGAGAAAGTGAAAAGCAAAAGGACGCTAGTGCCAAAATTAAAAATTTTGAGACAACCTATAAGATCTGGTGGGGTAAAGTGGTCATAAAATCGTAGGTTTTCATCTCAGGTGGACAAAAAATGCTATAATTTCTTTAAAAACTTCAACTTTTTTTGCTGTTATTTTACATTGCATTATTAAAGAACACGGTACATTGAATTTTAGGAAAAAAACATATTGACTTAATTAGTTTTAAACACTTTCCTTTCTTCATGTATTTATGACCACTTTACCCAATGGGGTGGGGGAAAGTGGTCATAGCATGGGGTAAAGTGGTCATAGTTAAAAACAGCTGCAAAACCGTTATAAATAACCCTAATATTTGGATAATTCGGTTTTTATAGTTACAAGTATATGCACAAGTATATGCGTGCATACACGAGTATATACGTGTTTTGTGAACATGAGTATACGTTCCTATATATGAGTAGATACATGTATACCTCAGATACATGCATGCACGTGCCTACTCAAGCATATACGTGTATACACGAGTATATAAGAATTTTTACGGGATAACCTATAAGAGTGTATACGTGTCTTCACGAGTATATACGTGTCACGTGTATACATGTGTCACGAGTATATACACATGTAAACGAACATCATATGAGTGTATGCACTTGTATCTCGAGTATATGCGTGCATACCTCCGTATATACGTGTATAATAGACGTATATACGCATATATAAGTGTACATACATACATGAACACGAATACACGAGTTAACTCGTGGTGCGTGTCTGTACATTACTAATCACGTATATACTTGTATATATATAGAAGCATGATTATATACGTATGTATACGTGTAAACACGATTATAAAACGCATATACGTACATTTACTTGAATACACCAGCACATGTATGCATGCACAAGTTTGAACGCTTATATACGTGCATGCCTACAGAGTGAATCCAAACTCTTGAGCGAAAATCTAAGGGGTGTGAGAGGGTAGGATAAGAGGCAAAGAATTATGAGAAACTTCTGGTTGCTGCCCGCGCTACATGCACACAAAGCCAAAAACTGATTAATGCAAAACAGGTCACAAATTTGTTGCACAAAGAATATTTTACCCAAAATTTTAGTTTAAGAAATATTTAGCGGAGTTGTTAAAAGTTATAGCCTGTAGTAGCTCTAATACGTGCATCGCAACAAAGGCACAGCGACTGATGAAAGATTTTCATAAGTCTCGTTATTGCAACAGAGCGTGTTTTGTGATTGCTACGCGTGTATTACAGCTGCATTCCGCAAATTTCATAAATCCCTTTAAAACTTTCTTGAGACCTTAAATATTGTGTTCTTAGCACTTAGCCAAGCATATATGAACCAAATAGAAATCGTAACAAAAAACTCAGAGCAGAAGAATTGGTACAGCGAATGAAGTGTTATCAAGCATATTAGACTATTTAAAAACAGCCCAAGTATCTAATATGGATTTAATTGCAGTAGGATCAGATGGAACAGCAGTCAATACTGGGGTGAAAGGTGGTGTAATAAGACTGTTTGATCTGCATTTAAAGAGGCCGTTGCAGTGGCTCATATGTCAATTGCACGCCAATGAGCTAGTTTTACGCTTTCTGTTACGGCATCTTGATGGAAGCACTACAGGTCCTTTTACATATAATGGTCCTATAGGGAAGCTTCTTGGCACATGTGAGCAGCTTTCAATTGTCAACTTTAAAAAAATCGCTTTTGATTTGCCAACAGTTGATACAGACGAACTTGGCACTGACTAAAAATACTTGTATCAAATATGTCAAGCAATATGTTCAGGAAATTGTTCAACATCACTGTCCACCAAATCACCAGGAAAGCTATCTCATGCTTGGTGGCTTACAACAGCAAACAGAGTACTTCGTTTGTATGTTGGTACAAAAGAGTTATCGCTAGAAATAGGTACTATTGTAGAATACATTATAAAAGTGTATGCAAAAGTTTGGTTTTTGATTAAAACTGAGCCTTCATGCACAGCCGGTGCACAGCATCTTTGGGAAGTTATCCACTACTCAAGATATCTTAGCGATGACCTGAAATCAGTAGTTGACCCTGTTATATAAAGAAATGGTTTTTTTGGTCATCCAGAAAACCTGCTGATAGCCATGATCAACGGCACACGATCCTCAGTAAGGAATTTAGGCTAC
Organism: Uloborus diversus; assembly: GCF_026930045.1. Lineage (NCBI taxonomy): Eukaryota > Metazoa > Arthropoda > Arachnida > Araneae > Uloboridae > Uloborus > Uloborus diversus. The sequence goes on from NC_072736.1 coordinate 46,328,600, forward strand.
AGAACAATCCTGAAGATTCGAACTCTTACTAATGAAACTGTTCGTGATTTTGTCATTCCACCTCTAAATTTTCAAGCAAAAGACTATACAGAATTGATAAATTGGCAAAATTGTGTCCTTACAGACCCTCCACTCACCAAACATATACCCAATGCGGAACTTGAGAAAGTAGCTGAAACGGATGACATTATTGAAAGTGAGTTGTGGAATTAATTAACCATGTCATACACAAGCGGTAGAAAGAGCAGTTAGGTTGGTGAAAATTTGAGAACAAAGCAATGTATAAGGTGTAAAACTTCTTTATTACAAAAATCTCCGAGGTAAATTCTTCGTCATTTTCCACTAATATTTCGGAAAAATGAGCGAAGAGCTGCCGTAAAACTGCGACGACGGACTTCTGGTACTTTGATCTTTTATACCTATGTTTTAATCCTAAAGAATTCTATAGTGTTGTTATAGAAAAATAAAGTATAAAAAATGCTTGAATAAAAAAAAAAGGTGTTGAATAAAATTTTTGCTTTAAAACGTCAAGATTTTAAAAATTATGAAAATATTCCAAATTTCACCGGTTGAGCGGAGCTTGAATGTTATTATTATTATTACTTATGAGTAAAGAATCTTACTAGGCAATCATTTTCACTACGGGTGATTAAAAAAATCAAACATGAGAAAGTTTAAAAATAACAAATAAATGTCAATTTTCCCGTATTTGGTGAAATTTCAAGGGACTGGTGAGGGATCTAAATATATTTTGATTGCCAAAAAAAAAAAAAAAAAAATTATATGAGCATTAGATGTCAATACACAACTTTTCCCACCACAGGCAATTAAAAATATTATACATAAGATTTAAAAAAAAAAATTAAAAAATGTCAATTTTTACATATTTGGCCAAACTTTAAGGGGCTTGCGGGGGATCTAAATATATTTTGATTTCCAAAAAATTTTTTATGCGGGCATTTGATGCCAATACACAACTTTTCCCACCACAGGCGTTTTGGATTAAAAAAAAAAGTCAAAATCGACCCACACTAATACATGTATATCATAAGCTTGTATGTAAGTGTCTACTCGAGTACAAATGCGTATATACGTGTCTACCTGTGTGTATAACTGTTCATATATTTAGTTTAAGTCAGTATATACGTGTATAGCCGAATGTATATCTCTATATAAATAAAAAATACTTGGCAGACACTCATATGCATAGTTATTGGTGCATTTCTGTCAATACGTATATATACGTGTCTACACGAGTATATGCGTATGCATACGCATATACTCGTAAATTTAACCCCGTTTACTGTAAAAACAATACATGTTAAGTGAAATTAATATTTAATTAATATCTGCCTTATACTTAAATATTAAGTGACTTTAGAAGATCAATATTTGTTAAGCCTAATATTATGACCACTTTACCCCATCTTACATAAATTGCTCTAAAAAATTATCAAAAAGAAAAAGCTAACTGTTAACGAGTAAGAGTTCTTGAGATATGTAGGAAGCTTCCTGTATAATCCATCTGTTCATAATTCTAACAAACAAAATTTCCCGAGGAAGTTAAAAGAGGTGTTAATATTTTAAAAATTTTCATATTCACCCAAAATATTTTTTTTTAACCACATAACATTTTCCAGTTGTAAAATTTTGTATTCAAAATGTAGTTTCTAATGCCCCTACTCTAAAATAAAATTTTCACATTCATTCGAACATTTATTTAAAAACTATAGCCATTTCTTTGACGTATGACCACTTTACCCCATTGACCACTTTCCCCCACCAGACCCTACAAATGTTAGGAGAATCTCTCCCCTGTTTCAGGGCAAGAGATAAAACTAGTATCACTGTTAGGTGCTGCAATACAGCAGGATTTAGAAAAAAAATTAAAAAAAATCAGCGCGAGCCTACTTAGGATCTGAACTTCAAATACATTTTTCACAAAACTTCAAAAAGTACAATTACATTATCTTGCTTATCACTGCCACAAACTTTTTTTTGCTTCCTTTTATAAAAAATTAAGTATTGTATTCGCAAGCAAATTTTCACTAAAAAATCGACCTTAATCTCCATTTTGCTCACCCCTGAATGAATGTTGAGTTTTTTTTCTACTCGACCTACGTGGATAAGTGTCTAAGAACGTAAAGACACGCGAAATATCCATTTTGACGACTCCCGAGTTAGTTACAACGAGTTTTCTCGTGACGTCTGTATGTACGTATGTATGTATGTATGTGCGTATGTGCGTATGTATGTCTCATAACTCAAGGACGGTACGTCTTAGAAAGTTCAAATTTGGTACGTAGACTCCTAATGGGGTCTAGTTGTGCACCTCCTCTTTTGGTGGCATTCGAGTGTTTTTAAGGTGGTCTTTTGCCCCGTTTTGGGGCGAAATCATTGTTAATTTCAATGTAAACTCAAATGGTGTTACAATTTGGCGACACTTGGCGATATACCGCCAGTCTTTTGATCGCCAAATTTGTCGCAAACTTGGCGACAAATTTGGCGATTTTTTTTAAAAAATTTGGATATAATTTGGCCATTTTTTTGATATTTCGAAAGTAACCTATTGAATCACATTAAAATTATCAATAATGGGAAAATGACATTAAATTGGAATAAAAGAAAGTCATGTGAGGCACACATCAGCTCGTTTTAGATGAGTTTTCAGGAATAATTGAAATTAAAAATAAATAAATAACCATTTAACAATTTAATGCTGTCCCATCCAGAACACTATCATATTAAAATGACATAATTATTAAATGGGATAGATAAATAAAAGTTTCAAAAAACAGAACACTTCCAAATTCAGATGATTTAAAATATAGTTTATATAAACATACAAGTATTTTCCTAAAACAAATGTGTAGCAAACAATTATAACGAAGCTGAATATTTTACTTGCACTTTCAATCATTTTTTTTTTTTTTTTTTGACTAAGCCAATAATAATTACGAAAAGACATAACCATCTGAAAATGAGTTGACAATACCTTCTTTCTCTGCATAACGATGTTTAACTTTTATAATAATTAAAGTGCAAAAGACAGGTGATTTAATTTTTCACCCAAAATGAGCAAAAAATCCCGAATATACAAGACTGTATTTGTAACAAATGGGTATTAATGATTTATTGCTTCGAACAGTACTTAAGCACGAAAAGAAGAATGCGACGGTTTATTAGAAACTTGCTACAAAGGAACAGAAGTGCTAATTAAACAAAACATTCTTTTCTGGATGAAAGCACAAAATTTAAAGAGTTAGGCATTTGACGTAATCTCCAGGCGTTGCATTAATCTTCTGGAAATAGTCGACCTTCCCAACGGCGAAATCAATAACGGTTGCCCGGTTTGGGGTACTTAAGTGATGATGAAATAATTATTGCGAAAGTCAGACTTAATTTGGATGACAGGAAACAAAATGAATATTTACTCGCAGTGGAGTTTGTGCCAAAAGTAGGAAGAAAAATTCGCCGCTTACTGCCGATTTTTCACGGAAATTTCCTCGATGTAAAGTGAATTAAAATTGGCGTAAAAAGGGATTTTTAAATGTTTAAAAGTTAATGAATCTTTGGGAGCTTTGCATGTTATCTTTAATTATGGGATTGCTTAAGTGAATTTTATTGAGAATTAATGAAACTACCAGAGCGAATTTGTAGGGCTAAATACTACTTGTAACATGGAAAAGGATTTCCATAAAGCTCTGTTAAAAAATAAATCAATAAAGGGAAGTAAAAAAAATCTATATTTTCCAGCTACCCATATGGTTAGGAATCTTGGTTCGAAGTTTTAGATCTGAAATCCAATTAGCTTTAGAAATACAGGGTGTACAAAAAGTCATTGACACATTTTGAAAATTCATAGAAATGCATCAAATTGACGTATTAATATGGGGCTTGCGCCATATCATAGGTTCAAGTATTTTTTATAACATCGTAAAAAAAGAAAGAAAGCAAAAATAGGAAATAGAAGAAAGTGGAACTATAGGTAATTTACTTTAACGGTTGTATCGTCAGAGTAGAAAAATAAATTCATACTACATACTTCTTAGTAAGAAAAATTAAATTCCTACTTTGACGATACAACCCTTAATGTAAATTACTAACAGTTATGTTTTTTATTTTTCCTTTCTCTTTTCTATTTTTCCTTCTTTTTTACGATGTTACAATAAAATTATTGAACCTATGAAGTATTATGGCACAAACCGCACATTGATACGGTAATTTCTTGCATTTCTATGAATTTTTAAAACGTGTCAAGTACTTTTTTACGTCCTGTATTTGAAGTTTCAGGAACCATGTCAGCGAAATTACGTGACAGCTGAGAATGGGGGGGGGGGGGGGGTGAGTATCTATACAGTGAAAGAACATGTTAATTTTAAGAAGAAAACTATATTAAGTCAAAATGGTATTTTCTTACTGTTGGAGGCTTTATTGCAAATTGGAAATTAGACATTATTAAACTAGAACATTACGATAGTATTGGTTTTATCAAGGTACCCAAATTGGGAAGAGGATCTTAAAACTGACTGCGCCATTTTTTAGGTGGTAAGGGGGATTTTATGGGCATTCCTTCCTTTTTGGTTTGCTCGAACCCTTGGTCCTTGGTTGGGTCTCTGAGTTGTTGGGGGTGGGAGGGGGGGGGGTTGCGCCATTTCTCTTGAAGAGATAGGTACACCTAAGTTCATATCATTACAATCTCAATTTTCTTGGAAGTTTTTCTTTCTGTCGATTAAAGCATTTTTTATTTTCTAAGGTCTTTTTTTTCTGTTTAAGATCAAGTCTTGAATTTTTTGTAAGATATTTAAATCTATGTACGCGGCAAAAGTTAGTATGGATTTAGGTCGAGCATGTATAGTTTTTTTTCTAAATTCAAGTTAGTATTTATAGAATTTTCATGTTTTTTTTTTTTTTTGTTTCCAAAGCTTTTATGTTTCTAAAAATGTAATAAACTTCATAAAAGGTATTAATATTAATAATGGTTCTACAAACTGACCTATTTTCAATAAATAAATGGATTGCTGAAAGCAATCCATTAATTATAGCTTATGTTTCAGCTTTTAAAGAAAAGGTTAGGGTTAGGAAAGAATACTGGGTAATAACCTTTAACTACCGTAGAATGTTCGTACTGCTTTATTTATCTTTAAAATGTATAATAAATATTTGGCAAGTAAATCGTCATTTCTGGAAACGCCGATTTATATGAAAAACGTAATACAGATTCATTTTCGGTATATGTTGCAAGTAATTTTTTTTTAGTTTTGCTCAGTTGAAATTACCTACTTCTTGTTTTTCTGTGTCAAATTAAAAAATGTATATTTCTTAAACAGAAAAACATTTTTACAAGATTTGACAATATTTTATAAAGGACTGTAAAGCATTTGTCGTTTCTTTTTTTTAGCAAAACCGCAATAATGCCAAATGGTTTAACAGTAAATTGACCTCCTCTACCTTAAAATATTTTAGCAGTTTCAAAATTTGCTATGATAGCATCAGCGTGAAGATCCAGCAGAAAAATCACAGCTTTTAAAACACTCTTCTACTGCTAGATGACTCAAATGTATCACAACCGTGTTATTTTTTTTAGTCTATAAAATATTTATTTCATTGCCTTCATCTATATTCCGTCAATGTCCCTCTCTCTCTTTTGTCTTTTCTGTAAACCTTCTAACACCTTATCTAAAATTAGACCCTCCTGCGTTCATCTACATATCTTTCCAAGTAATCTCTATTCCAACAGCAAACAAACTCAACTGCTTAGGCTCTATTCTCTCTACTAACATAGGTTGTTATTCCGTCCACATACGAGAAACTTATTCTATTTTATTTTTCCTTATATATATATATATATCTTATTTTCATTTCTCCCTTCCAAGAAAATACACAGTTCTATCGATACGAAATAAATAAATAAATAAAAAACCGAAACAGATTAGCAGCAATGTCACGAACAGTTCGGAAGATGATTTTGATATCGAACAAGAAGTAAAAAAAAAAAAGAAACTCTCCCACTGCCCCTTTCCACTTCGTTTTTTCCCTAAACTATCGAACAAGACGTGGGGGTGGGATTAAGGGGATTGGGAGTTATACTTTTTTTCAGCTTTGTTAGAAGATGTGGGTCTTTAGACCCCACCTAGCAATCAATGATGGCTTAAACTCCCTTGTGGCTGCATTTTCAAAATAACGAATTTATAAGAGCTATGACAATTTTGTTTTTTATTTATTTGCCCATGAGCAATGTTTCGCCGTTCTCTACTGAAAGTATTTGGTGATTTAATATTGTACTGTAACATTAGAGACTTTATTTTACAAGAAGTTTCCAGTTCGTTGTAACTTTACTGTTTTTTTACTAACATTTAAACAAAGACAGTTTAATTTTGTTTAATCGTAAATTTTATTTTGAAAGTCATTATGCATAAGACTATCTTTTTTTAAGTCCTTTTCATAAATATGTTTTGCGTAGCATTTTATTCGGCTTTAATTAATAAATGTCTCAAAAAAAATATTTTTTGAACTGTACAGGAGTCAGAGTCGAAAGCTCTAAAACTCTAGAAGTCGGATTCTGAAGCAGTGGCAAATCTTAGTGTTTGAATTCATTTCATTTTTGATGAAGTCATATATATCTCCTCCTTTCGCCAATGTTGGGTCTACGAGAGATTGTATTTGGAGTTTTATTATTATCCTTTAGAGAAATTTTGAATTGTTCAAATACTACCCTTTGAATAACTGCGACAAAAAAAAAAAACAAAAAAAAAATTTCAATGCATCTTTTTCATTAAGAGCATGAAGCAAATTGGTCTTTAAGTTCGATCTGCATGCTTGACTTAAATTTCCCCGTACACGTCAATGTTAATTTTTTTAACTGTTCAAAATGTAGCAAAACATTTATTCAAATCAAAAAGTGAAATTTCGGAATGAGGTGTTTTCATCGAGATCTTTCTAACAAAGAAAGATAAAAATTGTTCAAATCGTTCTATTCACTCAAAAGCTCAAAGGAAGGGGGGTAGACAGACAGACCGATTATAGATAAACCGACACACATTTTCGAATCTCAAAACCCTACTCACTAAATTATTAACAAATTATTTTATTTTTCATAAATTTTTCTTTTTCCTTTTTTAGCGATATTTTTGAGATGCAGTAAACTATCTTTCATGTTTTTTATTTTATTTCTTTCACTTTTTCGGAAAAGAAGGCTGAAAAAAAATATTACCTTACAACAAATAAGAAACTACAATTTAAGGAGCTTAATGTACATTTCACAAAAGAAAGCACGATTTATGTTTTCGGAAGCTTAAAAATTACCCACATAAAGGATCGTGGAACCTTTTATAAATGATGTCTAATTATATTGATGTTATATGCGGTTTGAAACATGATAAAAAAATAAATTCCGACATAAAAACACCAAAAATAATCCAAAAATTCCCCACTAAACTTCACCTCTACATCTACTCTCCCAATCTACCGTTCTTGCTTCTTTAAAATATGGAGGCGCCCCGCAACCAGCAAAACAAACGAGGCTTCAATTTGCCGCACTTGCGCTAACACGTCTGCCATTTTGATAGTAAGGAAAAGTGTACGTGAGGTGCCGTTAAGTGCGGCCGTTATCCGAGAGAACTAGCTAAACAAATTTAAAATTGCATCGCCCTGATAGCGGAGAACTCCATTACTGGGCCCAACGCCGGAAATGCATTATTGAATCATTAATGAGGCCTCCGTTAATCTTGTTAACGCAACAAGCCTCCCATTCCGTGGTCTTCTTGGTGGAGGATGGCCGGATTGCAACATCTACCACGAGGAGATTGTTCTGGGAGGGATTACTTTGATTTACTTATGCCCAGAGATAAAGCGACGAATGTTTGAGCCTTGTTTATAGGAATTCAAGAATTAGGCCGGCTGTGTGTCTTGGGGATTCAGGGCAGTTAAAACAAATTGTTTTTAAGGAAAAAACTGCTAATTGATGCTGGAGAGCAGTTTCGAAGCAGGGATTTTAAAAAGATAATACGGGATTGAATATTAGATGGAACGGAAAATGTTTAGGGGGAAAATTTTTATTTTTTTACTAGAAGAAATGAGGCTTATACCTGCTTTAAAGTTTAAAATTAATGAACTCAAAAGCAATTGATATAGTTATGTACCAATGGTAATTAAGGCTGGAACTTGTGGGAACTTAGCTCTTGAACTTTCAATAATTAATTGTTTGTGGATTTTAGTAAATTAGATGGCATTGATGATATTTACGTGTAAAAAAGACCTCAATAAGTTTTCCGTGATTTTCCCGAATACGTTCGGAGCTCTATTTCATGAAAATTACATTTTATAGAATTTCCAAGTAAATTTTTGAAAACTTCAACATTGCTGCATTTAAAAAAAAAAAAAAAAAAAAATGGTTCATAGGTTTCGTGTGTTTTCAGTGCTTTTGGACTCTGAAACAATTATAAAATATAGTAAAAAACCCTGGGAATTTTTTGCCCATGAACTCCAGAAACTAGTAAAACTGATTGTTAGAATATAAATGTGAAACAAAATTTTAACCATTTTGTATATCGTTTGCTTAAAGTTCATTAGTGCAATAATTTTAAATTCGATTTTGTTTCCACATTTTCAGTATTTCTAAAGTAATCATATTTTTCTACTAATTTATTTTTCAAAACATTTTGCTAAGAATATTTATGTTATTGTATTAGTGAGTTTTTTGTTCTCATTTGATGTAGCTCGGTGTAATTAAAAATACTAGATTATTGGTTTGTAATGATTTTTTTTACTACTCTCAAACATGTGAATAGATTTCTTACAATCTTATTCAGCATTTTAATAATAGTTTTCAGCTCTTTCGTATTAAAGTATTTAATATCTCACTTTGTAAGGCCACTTGAACTTCGGCGATATACGTAACCATATATTAACTTTACAATTGAAAGAGTAACTGTTGGGAACAACTAGAAATTTTATAATTCCTGTAAAAAAAAATCATTAATTGCAACATGAATTTCAGACATGTGTTTCGAGCTTATAAATATTCTTTTTTTCGGTGTAGTGAGATTAAAGATTTAAAAAAAAAAAAAAAAAACTGTTGTCGGATGTCTATTCCACCAAAATTTCACTGAAACATCATTCAATTTTGGTTTAAATTGCTCGAGGGTAAAACTCAACCAGCTCGCATTGCACAATTAGAGTTTTTGTCTTCTCATAAAACATTGCTTTTAACTTCAGCTCTAATGTAAACATATAAAAAGCACCGAAACCCGTATTATTTAAGATATTGTTTAAACAAAAGTTACCAACTTGATTTTTACAATTCTGTGTCAAATGTATTTCTAAAAACATTGGTCTTAAATTGATCATCTCTTCAACATCAAGGATAAGACATAAAGCCTGTTCCGGCTACCCCTGATCAACCAACCGGAGCGTTGGTTTGCCCTCGATCTTGGCAGCCCCTAGGTGTGTAGTTCATCAGCCTTTTTGGTAGTCAGTTGTCGTCTTTTCGTACCACATGTCACTTCCATTTATTCTGTCACTCTATTATTTTGTATTTGATGTCATATACAAGTATCTTCACGTCTTTACGTATGTATTCATTAGTTAGTCTGTCATTTCTTAGGCTTTAAATTGATATCAACATAAAGTAAGAACCAAAACACCATCTTTATGTTTCGTTTAAGATTGTTTTCAGAATAAAAGTTAACAGTACATTTATTTCACTAAGGCTGTATCTTTTTCAAACCATCACTTTCAATTCAAACTTTTTGAGGAACTAATAACAGAAATATATGCAGATAAACAATTGATTCCTATATCAGCTTTAAAACCAAGTCAGATTAAAAACCAAGTATACCCTCTTTGTCCCCATTAAAAATCTTCTAAAAACAAATTTAAACAGCAAGCCGATTGTTTAGATGTTCATAGGTTTCACATATGTGCTCATTGCACCGTTAACAGTTCTACCTTAAGCCACCTTGAAGGAAAACAAAATCCTTCTTAGATTACGCGATTGCTCCGCGAGATGGAAGAAAAACAAAACATGAAGGAAAAAATGGAATCAATAGATTAAATTTCTGAGGGTTTAAATAACTACCCCAAAACAAAGCCATTACGCCGGAACCATCCTCACTGAGCCCTTCAGAAAAAACTCCGCCGTAAAAACTATTGATCAATTCTTCATTTTATTTTCGCTTTTGTATTCCTCGTTTTTTGCTTCATCAAGGCGCTAGTTTATCGGGGCGCTATGTTGATAACGCCCTTTTCAGTCACGATAGCATCTATAGAGCTAAGTTCATTTTCCTCTAAAGCTTAATATCCTATTTTTCTTGATTATTTTTTCCGTTATATTTGTTGCTGCGTTGTTCCAACAGGCTCCTTTATTTTTTAAAACTTGATTTTTCCTCTTCGGCAAGTGCATATATTTATATTAGTTTCAACAGCTGTTAACGGTTTATTGATCAGTTGTTCTTGTAGCAATCAATGTGCGGTTAAGGTCTGCTCTGGGAAGGTGGTAAAAGGTTTTATAATGCTCAATCGTGTTTCTGTTTATCTGAGAGCGATAAAATGTTGCAATTTTTCTCGAAGTATTTCGGGACTAAAATTGCCCGAACTCCGAATGTTTCATAAAATTTAAGGAAAGATTTATCTCTATCATAAAATGAATTAGCCCAAAATAATAAACTTTTTACCAAATAATAAATCAATAAATATAAATAATACATAAAGAATTTTTTTTTTTAATGTTATCAAAATGATCAGAAAGAATCAAAAGAGTGGAATCATAATGATGCGACTACACTGTAATTGGATACAGTTAGGGAGTTATATTATAAATATTTGCGTGTAATTAAGAAAACTACCAAAAATAATTGCATAAAAATATTACAAGATTGCTCTCCATCATATTTTTTACAAAGACATGTACTATACAAGATTGTACATACAAAATGTACGTAGAAGCACGTGACTGGACAAATTAATCGTTAAGTAGTTTCACTGCGCAGTCAAAAAAAAAAAAAAAAACTTTCAAAATGTTTGTAAAACATTTTTTTGCCAATTCCTTATGCTAAATCACCCACCTGAATCCAAATTATGACCATCATATCTCCCTCATTACGCCCCCCCCCCCCAACTTTTTTGGAAATGAGTCCCCAAAATATTTTCAGTGTTCCACATTTTCATGGCCATTATTTTTATTTGAAGGGGAAAGGAGTATTATATTAAACATATACATTTTTCTAAGGAGCAATATAAGTAAGAAAATTTTAAAAGAACAAACGTTTGGATGCAAGTTAGGATAATCATTGTGGCATTCCCCCCTTAAAATAATAATCTAAAACGACCTCTTTGTTCTAGAGATTTTTTTTTAAATAAAAATATTTATTTAAACTTTTCGGTGTGAAACAAGAGTAGCGAACTCACTCTTATGAATCTCATGTCCATAAAATTTCACGTTGTATGAAAATTCTTCAAAAAATCTGTTAAACAACGCAAGCTGCATACGAGGCGCACATCTGATCGTCTCGATAAAGAATCTTCCCTTATTATTTATCTTTATTTAAGTTACATTAACAGGTTTAGTTAAGATTAAAAATGAATTAATTGTGCTCATAATAACATTAATAAATAGTAATTATTCTGAGGATTCAGCAACCACATTGTTTATCACTTCTTGATATGATGATTAATGATGGGGATTTTTTCATCCCCAGAAATACAAATATAGGTACATAAATACTGTATTATAATGATATATTAATGTGACTCGCATGCAACATGAGGTATTTCCAAGTTTTCTTATTTTTTATTTTTAATTCAGGATCTGAATTTTTTTGGGACATGGGGCTCATAGGAATGTGTTTGTACTCTGGTTTTTCATCGAAAAATAAGCGAAAAAAAAATTATACAAACTACTAGAAAAAAAGATCGATTTTGAAGATCTTAAAAATATTATCTCGGGAAATACCCCCATGTTTCTCCCCAATATGCTACAAATGATCTGATTTTTTTTATAATGTCTCACTTCTCCAGCTTCCAAAAGAACTTTTGTGGTCATTACAGTACTCTCCTCCCCGCTAAATAAAAGTAATGGTTATGAAACTAATAAAAACTGGGAAAAAAGGGAGGAGGGTGTGTGTCATTTCTAAAGGTGAAAGTAGGGGGGGGGGGTTCATTTTTAGAATTAGGGGTTCATTTGAACTAAGAGTCAGCAAAAATGGTGTCCAAAGTTTAAATTTTTTTTCCACGCATTGTTTTTAGTGCTGCATAAAAATCTTGACGCATTAATTTTTTTTTAATGCTCCGGGTGCGATCTTTCTAAGCAAAGTTTATTCCGAAATTTTTAAGTAGCAATTTTTTTCTGCCATCTTTTTTATTTGCTGATCATTTGATTTTGTAAACTGTGTTCATATTAAATCTCATATTCGAATTTCTCTCATAGATGATAATCTTCCATCCAAAAGTGCTGTCCCAGTCCTAGAGAAAATGGTAGATTTTGGAGAATCAACACGTGAAATAACATTTAATGAGTAAGTAAACACTTTTGTCTACGTTATTTAATGTTTTGAGCTTCATGTTCTATTAGTTTTAAATGATTGATAATTCGTACGATAAGCGACTGAAATCGAAATATATACTAATATTGTCTATTATCTTTTTCACGTAAGGTTGATTGGGATATGTGGACATCTTTTTTAGAAGAGATTTTTTTTTGCCTTTTATTTATTTATTTTTTAAGGACCAAAGTTTTGAAGGAAAAAAAAAACTGTTTGACTTATTTTATTTTCGAATTGTGGAACCTTGATAACTCGACACCCCAAGGGGAACATGAAAACATGTCAACTGAAGTGGATGTCAGCTTTTGGAGGTTTCATGAATTTAGTTCCTAATGATTTTCTGTATCACTTACATACAAATGTTTAACATTCCCATTAAGAAAAATAACTCCAGTAAAAAAAATTTTCTTTTGTTTTTTTGAAAAGTACATAAAAAAATCCCTTTTTATTTGAATACCTCATGCGGAATATAAATCCATATTTTTCTTTTGAAGAGATAAAAGCTTCTTGTCAGTCAAGTTTGTTAAAGATAAAAAGTCCTCATCACACTTGTTTGAAAAACAAGTCATGGTACCTTCTTCCTCTGGTAGACATCCCTAGGTATATTTATCCTACCCTTCCCCTAGCCTTTTTGAATTGCTCTAACAGCATATTTTACTGACTGACTCCCCTGGATAAAAGATGGAATTTTTTCAAAGAACCTCCCAGAAAAGGAATGACTGACAAAGAAATTGCAGCGTAAATTTCTGAGGAAAAGTCAACATGAAGGATTGTCCGTATTAAAAATTAGACTGGAATTGCAATTGGATGCCGACTTATAGGGGAATCCTGCAAATGTATGTCGAGTTGGAGAGGCTTTCGCCCTTTAAAATTGGCATTGGACCATCTATAAGAAAAAATAAATGTCGAGTTACCGGGATAGTCGAGTTATCAGCGTGTCGAGTAGTCAAAGTTTCCAATTAAGATAAAATTTTAAAAATATTTTTTTTTCCGGAAGAACATGCTTAAAAACATAGGATCTAACCATTTTTTAAATAATTTGTTTAAGTTTAATATTTAAAAAAAAATACTTAAATCGGTGCGCTTTCATTATTTACGCTTCTGTCCGATGACATCACAAATGATGAAATGCCATTCTGTGTTGTCATTCACGGTCCAAAATATTTAATTCGTATCGTTACTCACGTATGTACAGTGGCTCCCAAAAGTGTTCGTACACCTTGAAATTTTGCAGTAAAACCAAATTAACGCAAAACTGAATTCGAATATTAAGTCCAATTTTTTTTTCACACCATCCCTCTGCTGTTTTGAATAAAACCCAGTAGTTTTTTTTCAAAATATTGCCAGATTTTATTTTTGAAATTTGTCAAAAAACGAATAGATGGAGAAAAGATATGCCACAAAAGTCATCGTACACTGAAATATTTTCGAATAAATTCATAATTAAAATTATCATATGTGAGTTTTTCATTATTTTTGCATTGTAATGATACTATAAAGTCATTTGCCTTTAATTTTTTGTGTATTTATTACCTAATATTCTGCTTATTATTTTTTAAATGGCAGGTATGCGTAGAAAACAACAAACACGATTCGAAATTTGATTTTTTTCCCTCACAGTAGCCGTAAATTGGTTTGAAATGTCTCTAAATTGGTTAATTTATGCCATTCTATAATGAAGTGCTTGATAAAATGCTTTAAAGACAAGAATCGGATCGAAAACAAGGTAAGAAAAGGTCAACTGGCAAAGTTAACAAAGCGTAATCGGAGGTTTACAGTTAAAAAAAAACATGAAAAATGCACATTTCAGAACTGAAAAAGTTTCTGCAGAATTGAATGAAAAATTTTACGTTTAATTTTTACCTAAAATTGTTTGCCAAGGTTTCTGATTAGCTGGACTAATTGGGATCTCTTCCCGCAGAAATTTTCCTGTTCGTGTGAAAAACATTAAGCTTTACGCTTTCTGTCGTAAAATCAATGATAAAGAAGCTCAAAACGTTTTGGAACAACGTCTTACTTATAGATGAAAATAAATTCAACATTTTGTGTTAAATTGTTGTATAATTGTAAATGGAAGAAAAAGAATGAGGAATTTAATCTTAAGAACTTATTTAGATCAGTTAATCAGGACGGTGAAAGTGTTCTTGTGTGACTGTGCATCTCAGCATCAGGACTTGGAAATTTGGAATTTTTTTGGTGAAATAATGAATTATGCTGTTTATTTAAATATTTTAAAAAACAATTTTAAACTATTAGCCCAAAATTTGGTAATCGGAAACAACTTTGTTTTTTATCAAGATAACGATAAGAAGCACACGTTCGCGTTTGGTGCCTCAAAATTTGTCCTTAAGCTTAGAAATATTTCCTCAAATCGCCAGATTTAAACTTTATGGAACATATTTGGAGATATCTGGTGGCTAGATAACGAAAATACTCCATTGAAGCGAAAAGCGAACTAGAAACAGTAAGACTCGTAGTGCGGCTTAACACTTACTCAGAAATTGCACACACAAAAAAAAAAAGAAAAAGAAAGAAAAGAAAAAACAATGAAATCTATTCCCAGACGTTTAAAAGCTGTTGTTACTGCATGATATTTTACTAAATAATAATTTAGTAAAATGTTCGATTATTTACTAATTTTTTGACATTTTTTTTCAAAGTGTACGAAGGACTTTTGTGTGATAAATTTCCGGCACTTTTTGGTTTTTGATTTAAAAAAAAAATAAGTTTTAATGTTTTATTAAATATTTTCATGTAGTTTTGTTGAAAATAGATCATAGATCTTATAATAAAATACTTATTCCGAAATATTAATTCTAACCAATGGATAAGGGCCTATTTCATTGAAAGTCGTAGGTGTACGAACACTTTTGGGAGCCACTGTATGTATTGGCCACGATATGGTTAATCGCAAGCGTAGAGCGTAATTGTAATTCGCTTCTTGATTATCATAACGTGGAAATGCGGAAGAAAGACACGCCATAGTGCATCATTTGTGACGTCA
Organism: Uloborus diversus; assembly: GCF_026930045.1. Taxonomy (NCBI): domain Eukaryota; kingdom Metazoa; phylum Arthropoda; class Arachnida; order Araneae; family Uloboridae; genus Uloborus; species Uloborus diversus. Next base: position 46,344,143 of record NC_072736.1, read on the forward strand.
TAAAGACCACGCCTTGTTTGAAAAATCGGACATTTAAAAAAAATTAATGTTGGGATAATGAAAGTATTTTCTGTGTCCTTTTTTTTTACTCATTCTACCAATTTCAGTGACTAAAAGTAGTACTTTTGACTGAAGAAAACAACCCCATCTTAAAAAGAAGGAATAAAAACCTCATACATATTTCAGTTTTTTTCTTTTTTTCTTGAGGGAGTGGGGGACCTATATATCTCAGTGTTGGGAGGTTGGTTTGCCCGGCCAAAACCTACCCTTTTTGAGAAGAAATAGCATGGATGATGAATAAATTGCATTAGGCTTTAATTTTCGTACAGGCTACATACAACCATTGAAACTAGTATGTTGTGGCCATCACGAAACTTTCTTCTATATATATATATTTTTTTCTGATCCCTCCCTATGCTTAATGAGGAAGCAATATTCCCAACAAAAACAAAATTACACATGCAAAAACTTGACGACCATCCCAATGTCTGAATTATTGCAAAAGCAAAGCAAAGAGCGAAAATTGAAAATTATTTTAAAAGCCTTGCTTGAATTAATTACAAATATTTTATTTGTTAACAAACATAAGATGGTAACAGTTAAAAATTTTAAATCATTGAGATAATATTTCCGATCATTTCCATACAATTAAAATCACGAGAAATACGCAGACGACAATCTATTACGATTTATCTTTCTTATTGTTGCATTAATAAAGCTATTTTTATTCGCAAAAAAAAAATAATAATTTGAATTTTGAAATTTTGAATTCAAATTACGTTTTTTGCAATCACGACAGGACCCTACTCATTGGAGTTAATCTTTCTAGAAACGGCTCCTGTGCCCCCCAAGCCTGCCTCTCCTTCTGCGCAGTTACGTGTGCATAGTTGTGTGTGTGTAGGCTTGTGTGTGTGCGTAAACCTGTGTGTATGCACGTAGGCGGGTGCGTAGTGTATGTGTGTGAGCGTGCGTGTGTGTAGGACATGGACGCCTCCGACTAGGAGAAGCGGATAGCTCAGGACCGAGGGACAGCCGCGCCTGTAGGACGGCGGGCGGTGGTCCCATGGTTCAAGCTGAAAAAGGAACCGTAACATCAAGGACGGTCAAATGAAAGCAATAAGCAATCGTGATTGCTCAAAAAAAAATCAACACCTCTTGGAACGATTGGCGTCAAAATTGAACCGAAGCCTGTTTACATATGGATTCACATATATTCCAAATTTCTCAACCAGAACGTAGCATTACTTCTTGAGATAGGGCACTCACAATGGAAAAAAAGAACGGGTGATTGCGCTACCCCCCCTTTTTAGCTGTTGACACCAAAATAAAATCAGCTCTTATACCCACTAAGGGCTACTTGCCGATAAATTTTTCTATCATTCCGTTCATTATTTCTTGAGATACAGCAGTCACAATTGACGACAAAAAAACGTTCTATAGCTCAACCCCCGTTTGAGTTATTGACACCAAAATTGAATCAGCCCCTGTTCCTGTTTATGGCAACACTTGGACCAAATTTTGTTTGATTCCGCCAGTTACTTCCTGAGGAATAGCAAGCACACGCAACTCAAAAAACGTCCCATTGGTCCACCCCCTTGGAGGAATTCGCTCCCAAAAACCAATGGGCAAAAGTTCACATAGCGGCACATATGTGTACCAAATTTCGTCCGATTTCATGCGGTAGTTTTTGCTGTAGAGCGGCCACAAAAAACTGGTCACACACAGACGTGACACACATACACACACAGACAGACATTTTCCAAAAATAGTCGAAATGGACTCAGTACACCTCAAAACGTTCGAATCCGTCAAAATTCGAAATTCGAAAATTTGCACGAATCCAATACTTTCTTCTATATATTAGATACAGAAGAAAGTAAAAACATAGTCCTGGCCATAAGGCCAAGTGAAACATGGCCTTCTATAAGGGCATTTTTGACCAATATATTAAGCAGTTAAAGTTAACGAAAATGTACTGCAAATTGTTTTCCAAACTTGATTTGTTTTAGAGGTAACCGAGATTTTCCAGTAATGTTAATGCTTCCAAGCATCTCTCAAAAATAAATATGAACTCTCTATTAAATGCAAATAAATCTCAATTTCCCTCGTCAATATCCTACTTACATTTTATTTATCCTAAACCTTGTACTTCATTTAGAGAGAGCATGCGTTGTCGGATTTTCTCAATCAATTAAGAAATAGAAAAATTTTCTTATCCTTTAGTAACCATTCGTAACAAAATGGACGAATTAATGCAATTAGTACATTTGAAAAAAAAAAGTCATTTAAAAGTCATTATGTTTTTGCTTTTACACTTCTACAAAAAAAAATACACTAATTAACTTTTTTTTTGTTCCACACCTTCAAATTTGCAAACCTTTTGTTTTTACGTGAAATTAAGTAATTAAAGGCAGATCTTACTTCTTAACAAAAGAAGAGTTGGAGCCCTATACTGCCGTGAGCTGATAAAGACCAGTAGGATAGAGCGGAGCACGTTTACGCAGTACCCTTCTTTCAAAATTAATTATAACTGGAGAGCCAACACTTATAACAGATTGATGCTACTCCCTAGCAAATATCCTCCTAAGTTTTCCAGTATTAGTTAAACTTCGGTCTAGCATGCAGAAATAGTAATCTGTTTTCTACCAAGTCAAGTAAATTTTGAGTTGACCGTTTTGAAGGTTACTGTGAATAAATACTGCATACTTTAAAAGAACAAATATATAAAAGTTAGCAGAATTTTATTATTTTTTGAAAATTGTATTTGTATGAACTGAAATGTTTTAAACTTTTTTGCACGTTAAAAATAAATCCAAACTTCGAGACGTGTCAAGTTTACGCATTGACGTTTGAGCACTTTTACGCACGTTCTTACTGTGTCTTACTTCTATACGTGCCTTTACGCTTTTTTTTGCTCCAAACTGTCCCAAAACCTTTTAGTATTTTCAGGCTTTTTAGTTTTGAAAATCACCATTTAATTTTTAATAGAGGTACAAATTCGTATCTTATACCTTACAATTATATAGTGCAGTCTTCATGCCCTTTCTGCTTTTAATTTATACACTATTCAGTCTGTAATAAATTTGCTTTATTTTAACGATGGTAAGACATTATGTTCCAAACATTATCAGAACCACGTTAGGTGTCAAAATACGTGTCCCGTGTTCGGGGCACATTCGTGCAGCCGACTTGGCCTCAAAAATAATTTCTTTAACGGTTAAAAACGCAAACTGAGCAACAGCCGAATATACCAATTTTGACTACATTAACTGCTTTATAAAACAGCTACGTCTAGAATTTCCTAAGTTAAAACATGAAATTTAGAAAATTCATTGAAAAAAATCTGCGTAAACGTGCCCTGGCCTGCCCTAACTGCAAAATTTTCTTTTTTCCTTTTTTTTTCCCTTGCATTTTTTGTCATCTATTATACGTTAGCTTTATTGTACAAGCTTGCTCATTTGTTTTTCGCTGGAAAAAAAAAACGGCGAAAAAGCCGTCAAATTCCAACATTTCACTAATGTTATTATTGAATCTGAAACGAGGTTCTTCAAATATCTCGAAAACTCATTTCTGCAGATACTGCCGTTTACCGGGTCACATCAGTCTTCGGTACTTATTTTACTATGTAAATTATCTGAATGATGTTTAATGCGTAAAAAGCACTTACAGTTCAGAAGAACTTCAGAAGATGAGTTCATGTGAAATCTCCAAAAATTTAAGCTCTGGAGAAAAATGCTCCAGAAATTTTAAACATTCTTTACTTGTTTTATGATTAATTATCAGAATCGCTCTAGAAAATATATTTCACTGAGCACATTTGTTGTTTTAATGTAATGCTGATAAAAACTTTATTTAAGTAGACAACCTTTTTCATTCAAAATATTAGGACGGCAAATGAAGTCAAAATTATACTTAAGGACTAATGTCAGTACCTAAGATCTACAAGGAACATTATTTTCGAAATGATTGCTTAGGTCGAACGATATCGTATAGTTGCCCCCTTTGACAGCATAAGTTATAGGTTTTCCATTTATGTGTGTCTATTGGCTTCTTTGTGCATTTGCTAGTAACACATATCGTTCACCAGCGACAAGTGCAGCACATCTCAAAAACTTTAAAAAAAAAAAAAAATAGTGGTTGATATGAAATCGAAATTTAAAGCACCTTCTTGCCACAAACTGGTACAAAAGTAGTTTATGTAAGTAGTTCATCCCTGCAACAAAAGGTTTTCTTTTCTTTCACTTTAAATAGCTAGGAATAAGCTATAAATTTCGGAAATAAGTTCACGATTTGTGTGCATTTTTTTTTCTATTTTCGTGAAAGTATCACTTATTTTTACGAAGATATGAGCATTGCTTTTAAGTTACAAATTTTAATTTGAAGGTTTTCGGCTCATAACACGCACATTTTTCCGTCATTCCTTACTAAATTTTCGTAAGATTTGACAGCATACAAGAGAAACATAATAATAAATTTTGAAATTAAAGTAATGAAAATTTAATGAAATATGAATGTTTAAAGGCAATTATATTTTCACTGTGTATGCAAGAACTACAGCAATTTATGAAATTCATAATTTTAAACCCAAAAAGATCCCTCAAATCATTAAAAAAAATCCAGTCCAATATCTTAAAAATTTAGAAAGGTTTCAACGATCTGATGAGCGAATTTCAATAATTCTTGGACAAGCGATGAATTGCGAGGGGTCGTTAGCAAGTTATCTGTTTTTTTTTTCCGAATCAAACTGAATGATAGCAGACAAGTGTTGCAATTTGAGAACCACCCTTTACGAACCCCATTTGCAGCAATAGTGAGGATAGCACGCAGTAAGCATCGTCATGTGTTCTAGAGAAGCATATTCGGAATGGTGTTTTTTTGATTACTACTCGGCAAGAATTTCGCGTTTGAATCCTATAAAGTCGACATGAACCTGCTTCAGACAGAAAAAAATTGTAATTAGGTATCAAACTGTAGATCCGCTGGTACTGCAATGAAAAAAAATGTATGCAAGACAGTTACAACGCAACAAAATATGACATTTGTGAATGCGTGCATATACGAATCTCCGAAGTTCTTAACACTAAAAAACACTACTGGCTATAGATTTTTCGACAAGAATGTAAGAAAATTTGCGGAAAGTAATCTTCCAAACGTGAATAGTTTTAATAGCAGAACAGGATCATGTCTGCTAAGTTGGAGTCGAATGCAAAACTCTTATAATACTAATTAAAAAAAAAAAATCACCATTTTGAATATGCTCCTCCACGGCGATGAGTTCACGCCATGCGATTGCTACTAATGTAAATGGCACACATATTGCTAGTTGTCGATACCACTTCCACCACCGCATCCCCACCACAATTTACACATCGCCCTCTCCAAGCACGGGAAGCTAAAATGCCCGACCCTGTAGTATTTTTAAAGAAAAAAATGGTTTAATCTATTGTTGTCAGTTAAATAGAATTCAAGCCTAACTAGTAGGCGTAGAACCAACTCAAACATTTCAAGTTATATTACTAACTTACTACGGATATTTAGCGGAAATATTTAAAAAAAATCTTATTATTTTGACTAAAGTGAGTTAGAAATAGAAAATAACTTGCGGCTTATTGGTTAAACAGTTTTTTGGTAACTCTGCTCATTTCTGATCTTGTGACTAAATTTCTTTTAAACGTCATCTTTTTGTTGATATAATAAAACTTCTTTAAAAACTCCCCTTTCCGTAACTGACCTTTAATTTCAATATTTTCCCCCCAAAAGTGCAATATTTTGTCAAATGTACATAATTTAAACTATCTGTTTTTTCCCTTCTAGAAAGAGAAACAAAACTATGTTCTAGATGCCTAAATGCGGCTCACGATTAGTTGGTTTGTAGAAATAATAGAGGGTGTTAGGGAAGTAAAATATTCTTAAAGTTCGGAAACAAGGTTCGGTTTTGCGTTCAGTTTACTTATGAACAATAAAACTGCTCACATGTAAACCGAAGTTGCCTAAATGAGAGGCACATCGCCTAGAGCTCACCCACCGTAATGTCATTTTATGACTTTCGTCCGACTAATTTAAATATTTACGTCCCAAACCACCGAAACGTAAGAGCTCTGATCGTAGTTTAACGCAAAGAAAAATCTCTGGGGGGTTCAAATCATTCTCTCAAAGACACAGGAAAGTGAATCCTAACGAATCACTTTTCTTTGAAGATGTAAAATAAGAGGGGAAGTAAACAATGCCTCTTCAAACTTTTCCATTCATTTCGCTATCATTTCGAAGTTCTTGCAAAGGGGGTGCTGCAAATAAGAACGCAGAAACAGAAGGCCCTAGGCTTAATGAACTGTGATCGTAGCTAGCGAGAAATTCGCCCACTTCGGCGGAAAAGTTTTCGTTTTCGTTAGGGTTTGCACCGAATGCTAATTTGTGATTTGTAGTCAAAAACCTTTTATGAATAGTTGGTAAGAATGGGGCAGATTATTTGGATGTTTGGAATTTTGACTTGATTTAGTAGCTTATTGAAACTTTCTTGAATTTGATTTGTAGAAAATTTGGTCCCACTAGCAGTGGTGGAGGGCTAGAATAATTTGCATTTTGGTGGTAAGATCTTAACTTTTGCATTCGGTGGTACTCAATGCGAAACCACGTGCTAGTATGCAATTATAAACTGTTCCAAGCAAGTTAAAATTTTTTGAAATACATTAATAGTATTGCATATCAGAACATTTATGAATTTAAAACTAAGTTAAATTAAAAATAATCGAAAAAACTTTGCGCTACAATATGAATAAAGTGAAAAACCAAAGTAGAAAAAGAACAAAATCTCAAGAATATGCAGCATATAGCTGGTTCAAGATTACAATGAAGCCTCTTCATTATTCAAAAAACTTTTTTTGATTTTACTCAAACTACCTAAAAGAACTTTTTGAAGCGATAACTTCTTATGGGAGGGTAAACCTATTTGTGACATAACGCGCGTAACGCCGCATTTCTCGTCTGGCATTCGTTTCGTTTGCGCATACAACAGAAGCGCGCATGGTAGGTGAAATTTTTGTTTGTTTCTTTTTTTTTTGTTTCTTTAAGTGACAGTAGAAAAAGTAATGAAACTAACAGAAGATGGATGATCGTCGCAAGATAAAGCAATCTCCTAACGATAGGTGAGATGAATAATTGCATAAATATTGTCACTCCAAATATAGAATAACATGTTAGTAATGCTACAAGCTTTAATACGGCTACACAAAACGATATTGGTGAAATGTGTATAGTGGAATGTCTCAATGAAGCAAAGCAACAAATTATTATTGCCAACATATATATAACTCTAAACAAAAGTATTTCAAGTACTATTCAATTTGTTCATAAACAGCTTTTAAATTATACACAAGAAGGTTCTGCTTTAGTTAATGAAGTTTATTATACAATTCCTTCAATTTTAATCGGATACTTTAATGTTAATTTTGCTTCTGATCGAGTTAAAAATTTAGTATCGTTTCTACAATTCAAATTACAATTACAAATGATTAATAAGCCAGAAGAAGTCACTACAATCATGGAACTGTACTTGATGCAGTCTTTGCAAGATTTTTAGATAACATATAATGCAAAAATTTCGTTGCTTATTATAGATACCATAAGCCAATTGTTACTTTCAACGGATTAAATAATGATACTGATTTAATCCTATAAAAGGATTTATGTATAATATATATAATCACCTTTATATAATCACTTCTACTGAGCGTCCCGTGACGCACATTTTTTTTTTTTTTAATTTACCAATTGAAACTCTAAATTTCACCAAGTGATTAAAAAGTAACAAATAAATAGGGGAGGGCGGGCCTTCGGCATAAAAGCAGGTAGGCCTTCGTATGCTCCCCCCTATAGTGTGTAAACGGCGATGCATACGTATGTCGTGTTTGCATGAAACCCCCCCCCCCCCCCCCGAGTTTTAATTAGTCCCAGCGAAGCAGTAGTGAAGCGGCTTGGGGCAACCATGATAAAAGTAAAAAAAAAAAAAAAAAAAGAAGTTTTGTAACTTGTGATCAGTTGAAGACGAGCTTATGCTTTTGATTGTCAATGATATTACGTTATTCTGACGCCATCCACCAACAAACTACGATGGTCATTTTGTTTGTTTCGTTTTTAGATTTAAGGTTATAATTATTGAAATAAAAAACGTGCCTTCCGGTAAAGCGGATAGGTTAAATCTGGTATAGGATTTAATCATATATTTATTTATAATTTCTTGACTCGAGTGCTGACTTAGATTTTCTATTTCAATAGGATAAGCATAACTTTTATTTTTTAGGATAGCAATTAATTAGTCTAATCAGTTTTTTCTTTATGTTTTATAAACAAATGTGCTGACTTTAATTTGGATAAGTACAACTTCTAATGTATATATTTTTATAGTGGCAGGTAGCTAGTCAATCATTTTAATCATTTCTAACTTCATATTTGACTTGCAAATGTACCAAATCGCAGTTAGTTAAACTTACCCGCTTTGGGCTCTCTGGTAGGGCAAAGCAGGTTTTTTAAATGTTTGTAAAGTTTGATATCAAATAAATAAATATTGGGTTTGAAATAATACAAAAATCACTTTTTATTTTAAAGTTCAAGAACCCTGTTAGGAACTAAAACCGAAATTGTTGCAATAAAAATCCAAAACTACAAATTTCGTGCGTTCTTCGAAAACTTACGTGCTTTTGGCCACCCTTCCCTACTCGATTGTATGCACTTACGCTGCTAACGAAAAGCAACATTAGATATCATCAAAAAAAGATTTAAAAGAATACTAAATACAATATCACAATACTTTCTCCAAATTTTTCAAATCATGTACCAAAATTTGCCGAAAAAGAACATTTTCTGGGAGTTAACTGCAACCTCTCGTAACCTCCCGTCTTTCTTGCACCATTACACAATAAACTCGGTTTTTAAAAATGTCTGTAAAAGCTCTGAATAAAGATAAAGTGGCTTTCTAGCCTTTCATGAACGAACTCGAAAATCTGAGCAAAGCTAAGGTTAAAAAAGGCATTTTTATTGCCACATCAAATTAAATCAACTATTTTATATTATATAGTGGTACCCACGGCTTTGCCCGTAATAGATCTTTTGGTTCGCCTGTATATTTACAAATAGTGTATGGTGAATTTTCTCGCCAATTGGCTTGTATCCATGTTACGGTTCCACGTTATGATAATTTCGTATCTCACCAATTGGTTTGTTCTCATGTTACGGTTCTACGTTATGATAATTTCGTAATTTACTCGTCCATCTTAGGATAATTTTGTTTTTAAAATTGGAATAGAAAAAAAAGCACATCGAATTTTCGAAAATCGCTTCTAGGTGCACACCCCCATGCTACAAACTAACTTAGTGCCACATTTCATGAAAATCGGAAGAACAGTCTAGGAGCTATGCGCGTCACAGATATCCTGACAGACAGAGAGACTTTCAGCTTTATTATTAGTAAAGAAAATAAAGATAGAGATTTCAACAATAAACTTAGCAGAAAATGTTACCTTATTAGAATTTAAATCAGGGTGAACTTTAAGTATGAAAAGAGGGTCTCCAGTAAAAACGATACATGTGATAGGCCATTTTAGCATTGATATATGAATCAAGAAAATTTCGTGTTTTGAGAATAAAATAGTTTCATTTAAAAGACTGTAAAACAGTTAAAATTTACTCTACTGTGTTGTTATTAATCCGCGAATTACCCTTAATACTATGCGTTGTGAATTTATAGGAAGGTTTAGTGTTGGAGCGTTCCGATCATGTGTTTGAAATAATTATTTTTCTTTAAACGTTTTATTTCGATTGAAAAAAATATTTTTTTCTAATTTAATAAAATGCGGTTTTCGGATACTTGTAGAAATAAAAACGCGAAAAAAATACTTTAAATATGGCATACATAAAAGTTTATAGCTATTTAAGTAGGGTTGTCCTATTTTGTCCAACGCAGAATAAACCGCCGGAAAAAACCTGGAAAAAACTGTCCCGGACAAAGTGTCATTTAGTTCATTTTGTCCGCTTCATCAGTAAACTGAAAGTTTTGATTAAAAAATTTAAAGTTTGAAAATAATAAATAATTATACAGATTTTTCCTATTCAAGTAATACTTTAATATAAAAATAGAATACATAAATCTCTATATAAACAATTGATGGTAAAATATTTTAAAGTGGAAAAAAAAAGGAAAAAAGTAAGAATAGTTGAAGTTTATGTAAATGTGTTAATAAATCAAATAAATGTTAGAATAAATTATAATGCATGTAATTGCATTTATAAAACAAGCACTTCAGCTGTAAATTTTATGTGTGATGTGGAGGTTCATTGTCCATAATAAGTGCATTTATAAAATTAAAAAGTAGAAATAAAAAGTTTTTAAAGGTTGGAGTTTCAAAACATTAAACATCATATTTAAAAAAAATCGGAAAAACTACTTGATATCAATAAAAGAAATGTTGGCATGAAGTGAAACCTGTTCTTGCAATTCAAATACAAATGTGATGATCAGCAACAGGCTCTGACTAGGCTGTTCCTAGTCAATTTATTAGTCCCGAATAAAGATTAGTGGCCCTTTTAAAGGTATCTACCCTCTTCCGGTACACTGTTCTGAGTATCCACAAATCTACTAAAGTAGTAATTTTTCTTAATTTGTATGACATTAACATATCCATAAAATATGAGAGTACATAAATATTTTACTATAAGGTGGCATCAATAAAAACTCGATAGGTGTAACAGTTATAAAATATTTTTAGTCTATAAATCTTTGTTTTATACGCATGTCTCCAAGCATTTCATTTGACTTTCCCATTGAGTTTAATTTCTACTGTATCACATTCGAATTATGTCCAATAGCATATTCACATTGCTAAATTTTATTAATCTTAAATAAATTATGATCTAAATTAGCTGCACCAATGTGTAATTAAATTTTTTTTCAGTTTTATGAAATTCTAAATCTAATGATTCTTATTTAATTGAATGATTAATTCATAATAGAAAATATATTAGAATAGTATACCAATATTATTACACCATAACAATAAATTTATGTATGTATAATCAGTTTATTTTTTATTTCGTCCATTTTGTCCATTTCGTCCAGTTTTGTCCATTTTGTCCAGTTTCTTCCGGCTTCCCGGACTTTTTACAAAAAAGTGGACAAAATAGCAACCCTGATTTTAAGTCGAGAGAATGCATTTAAAACCGAAAATACCAGAGGAGGCTATTTATCGTAAAGGGATTTTTGAACAAAATATTTCTCTAAAATTACATAACTCATTGATCTTTAACAAAAAGTGCTTATACTTGGTATTAAGAAGTATGAATTCCTTTACAGATGCGTTGATTCAAAATTAAATATCCCATATATTAGTGTGAGTGCGGTTATTATCCTTGACAACAGGAGTGACTGCGTAGGCAGAGAGAGAGTACATATATATATATATATATATATATATATATATATATATATAAATTAATTGTTAAATGAGAGCATTGAGTCAAGTATATTTATAAATTATGCATGTATTGCAAGCATGATTTTGTACTATAAAAAAAGCATTACATTCACTGAACTTGACTTGGAGTGACATACGATTAACTTATAAAGAAACATATTTGATAACGGAAATGTTGTTGTATACTATAAAGGCAGTATAACTAAAATACGGTAAAAACTTCATTTTCTGTGACATAAGAAACTGTGCTTTTAAAAACGAAATTACTGACTTTTAACGAGGGCTCAGGGTTCGAACTCGGACTGATTATGGGGTAAAAGAGTCGGAGTTGACGGATTTCAGGGCGTCGGAGTCGGGAGTCAAAGGATTATAATTTCAAAAGTCGGAATCGTAGTCATCCCTCCAAGTTTGCAACTTTGCCAGTGCTTGCGAAGTCGGAGTCAGAGCTGGAGTCGAAATGGTCTCGGGGTAAAAGAGTCGAGTCGAAGACTCTAAAATTCAGGGAGTTGGAGTCCGTCATTTTTCCTCCGACTCCGCTGCTTTACTTTTAATAAAGTGATATAAAAGGAAATAACACCTTGAGTACTCATAAAGATTCAAATATTATAGCAATTGGGTTACCAATGTTGGTGATTACTTAAAGAAAAACCATTTTCAAAGGAAGTATCACTGGCACTTAATACTGTCCCTTACAATTAAACATTTGTTTTAATTAAGTGCCCAAACGTCTCCACTTCTGATTCCAATATTTTGAATCTTTAGTAATCATGAGAAAGCGATTTCTAAGACTTCTGTTCTAAGCTATCCCACATTTCCAATTTCCGAGACGAGAATGCTCATTGATTTTTAAGAAAGCTTTCGTTGTAGATCAGCGATAATTACTATAAATTTGCAAGCAAATTTATGTCTCTGATGCTGATATGTGTATCTAGAATTTATTCTTGCACATATGTCTCAGTGGAAATGAGACTTCTGTGTCGTTAAGTGAGTCAACCAAATAGGCTCAATAGTGAATATTTAATAATTAATAAGCAATTTCAGAAATGGCTCGTTTATTCATAAGGATATAATAAACATTTCAAATGTATTTCGTTTAAAATGACGCTTGCAGACTTAATATATTTTCACTTTTGAACCGCCTCTATTCTTAAGCCTGACATTTATACGTTTTGTACTTCTACCTTGATTTTGGGGGTTGTATGCCAATCATTCAAAGCACAATGCCTCGAACTAATTAAACATTAATTACTTGTAACTAAGATCCAGATTAGGGTGGTTATAAAAACTTTTTTTCAGCTCGAGTCCAGGACGTCCCCTATTTTTATACATTTACTAATAGTATTGTACTGTAAAAGTTTTTGCTTCTTACTCAAATTTTAAGACAGTGCTCAATGACCTCTTAGTTTAACATTAGCCGTATCATAAAAAATGCCACAAAGTGAGAAATATTTAATTTCCTCAGCTTTTTTTTTTTTTGTAAATAATTGTTTTATTGCAATGTATATGCATATTTCTAGTGTATATTATAATATGTAGCATTGTTTTTTCAGTTTGAAGTATTTTTTTAATCCCCTCCCCATACTATTAAAGTTTGGGGGAGGAGATTGAGCACCTTTTTTCAGTTGAAATAGAAAGCTAAAATTCTTCCACTATATTGCTATCCACAAGTCTAAAAATATTGAGGGGTGTCCCGGTATCTAGGAAAAACTTTTTTACATGCATTTTTGAACCACCCTAATCAATATGTTGATGATCTTTGTATTTTTTCACTTTTAGGAATATTATTTCTCTGTTTTGGAGTATTTTCCAAAGTTTTGGGACTTATTTTCTCTCTTGATGTAGTTTTATGTTTTCCAAGGACTTTTTGAATTTTTGATGAATTATTATTATTATTATTTTTTAACTTTAAGCTTTTTTTCGCAACTTTGGATAATTTCTTTTTGTATGAAATGCAAAATTCATCTAACGATTTTTCATTTTATATTGTACTTATTTTCAAAAAATCCTTTTCATAAAAATATGTTCGCAAAGAAGACCAAAGTTTTAGAGAAGATTTATAATTTACAGGTAATAAAAAACATATGTTGTACTTTTGAAAACGGATAAAACGCTTCAAAATTTGTTTCATTTTTCTGCATTAATGTAGCAATGGCGTCTGTAAATATCGAAGAGAAAAACTCTTAAATCAATCACAACTTAAAAATAAAAACAAAAATGCCTACATGAGACGTCAATTTACATTTCAGAATGTCAAAATCTATTTTTTAATCGAATACAATTGTAACCTTGTGTAATTATTTGAAAGACATTTTGAAATGTAACAAAATTTAAGTGTTTAAATGCAGTACTTACTGATAGATTTCATTTTTCGTTTGTTAACATGCATTTTAAAATTGAATGAAAATTAAAATACGTTGTAACAAAATCATTTCATACACTTTACACATTTGTAAGTGTAAAAAAATTCTTTGTTTCAAATTTGTATTAATGTTTAATTAATTTAATGCATTTTCCTTTTTCAAGTAGTTTTTATTCTGATTTTCAGGTATTTATTTACTTTTTCAATGGTATTTTATAGATATTTATGTCATAAAAATTCAGGTCAACAGGAGCGATTGCTTTTATTTTGTTTACCATTCTTTCTGGCTTTTTCCCTTGTTGTTTATGCAAGATCTTTGTTTTATTATTTAGGTATTGCAGCTAAGAACTTACACTTTTTGTGAACGGTCGATCCACACGCGTTTCAACTTCCAGTAAACGAGTCACCCTTTCAATTGGTTTTATTCATACTTATTCTATAGTCATTTCTTGACTATAAATCCTCACCTCAATTAAAAATTTTGTTTTGCGACACAGGCGAATGTTATTTTTATTTTACTGCCTACACACACATACCCCCCCTCCCCTACATACACACAACTACCCACACACTCATGCCTGCACACAGACACAAACACACATGCCTAAACACACATACCCCCCTCTCACACACACAAACACATATGCCTAAATACACACACACACACACACAAACACACACTCGTGATTGCGAAAAACATAATTTGAATTCAAGATGTCAAAATTCAAATTAATTTTTTTCTTTCTTTTTTTTCTTCTTATTGTTTAGTTGCATTGTTGGTTCACAATAGCCTATCGGTTAGTAATTAAGTACTTTAGGAACGAACTTTTGAGCGAGTTCTTAATTTTTGATCTATACGTTTTAAAATGCGGGAATACTTGATTCGCATTTACTAAACTGTGTAAGTTGTAAACGTACCTTTTACTACGCAGCTTTTAGTGATTGACTCGCAATTGGTAGATATTATCACCTTGCACATCTTTACTAATAATAAAGCTGAAAGTCTGCATGACTAAATCTCTGGATGTCTGCTACTCGCATAGCGCCTAGACCGGTCGGTCAATTTTCATGAAATTTGACACAAAATTAGTTCGTACGAGGCCTTCGAGATATTAAGGCCATCCAACTAGCAAATGACGTCATCGTTAGTCGATCCACAATGGTATTGGGAAGTGAGCGCTTCGATTAGTATTTTGGTTTAATTAAACTATTTGGTTTATTTATTATTGTCTTCTATTATTTTAGTAGCATTAAAACTTCTACTTTTTCATTAGAAAACATAAAAATGAACCAATAATCATACATTAAAAAATACACTGAGCTTAATTCATAGTATTTCACATAAAAACATTTATAAGTCTTACAAAGTATTCAAATAACTAAACACGATTTTATTTTACAATCTTGTAAAAACGAAGTGATAAATAAACAGTTTTATTTTTCATTTGAAATTTTTTTTAACACTAATCGCATTTTAACTACTCGTATATTGTATTGAAACATTAAGTCTTAAGAAGTATTCAAATAAATAGATGAACTTTCATCACATCAAAACAAAAAATAATTTTACCATTGTATTTGAATAGGAATAAAATGAAATTTTAAAATATAAATAAACATTTTTACTAAAGTAAACGGGAAATATAACTGCAATACGTTTCAAAGACATAACATCAAATTAAAATACATAATACCAGATTATTAATGTTAACTTAGCTTAGCAAATTTATACTTTTAAAAAGACATGAATGTTTGGGTGCCATCCCCCAAAGTAAACGGTGCCCTACCTCCTTCAATTATGAAAACTTCAAGAAAAATACCCCATAAACATCTCCCCCATCTCCCTTAAAATTTCAAGGGCACAGTTATTTATAACTATAGCCGTTGAAAAGCTATCATTATCATGAGACTATGATTCCTACCCCTCCCCCCCTTCGGTGGGCACTCCCGGAAAGTTACACAGGAATTCAACTTTAAAAACGTTAAGTAAAGAATGAATTATACAAGATCATGAATACTGTATATTTTACATCAAAAAAATGTATTCAATATCAAAGCAGCCTTTTTTTTTGGAATTTGGCTACTTTTCCATTTTTAGCTTTTTCTGATGCTAATGATTCTTGTGTGTGGGGGGGGGGGGCTTTAATAGTTCATCATTTTAGGCTTTTGAAAAATTATTTTAAAGAGCATTAATAGTAGGGTACTTATGAGAGTTCTGCAACAGGAGGCGGTGGCGATGGTATGCATCTGCAATCCGCCTCCCCACCCCCTCCCGACCTTGGGGTTGACCCTCCCCACGACCGGGGCCGCCGCGAGAACCCGTAGAAGGTGACGAGGGTTTTTCCCGCGTTTTAGATATTTTTCCCGCGTTTTCGGACTTAGAATATTTTGAACTTGCTGTCATGGTATCCACAAAGTTTTTACTTTTTGGATGGCAACACTTGTTTGAGTTTCGGTTTTGGAATGGCAACACTTGTTGTCATGACAACCAGAGTTTTTAGTTTTCGGTTGGCAACACCTGTTGCTATGTTTTAACTTATGCTATGTTTAACGTTCATGGCGCCATCTATTGAGAGGTTTATTTTTATTTTTTTTATTTCTACGAATTTAATTATTTTTATTTTTACAGAGTGTTGAAGTTGGGAATCGAACACCCAAACTTTGAGTTAGCAAAAACGTATGCTAACCACTATGCTATATTTTTCATTACTCTTTCAGTCTTAATATGAATCTGTACCATGACAACGAATATTACAATTAAATTAATTTTAAAACCATCAGTTAATTTACTCTTTAGTACTAATCATGGCATATCATTAACTGAATTTCAGCTCATAATTGAAACTATCATCATTATTATTATTATTTTTCATAATAACAAAGTTTTCACTTAAGTAAAGATTTATTTAAATACAACCCATTCGAGATTTTAGATTTATTTCAATGCTTTGTGGACTTGAAATATATTTTAAACTTTGATTTTCTTTTTCATGCATTTCAAACTTTATCCTTTTTATTTTTTCTAACTTGTTAAATTTTCTTAACTAATTTCTTTTTTCTTTGTCAAATTTACAAATAATTTTTCTAACTTGTAAAAATTTCGAAGAAATAATTTTCTTAACTAATTTTTTTTTTTTGACTTTCATACAACAAAATATTTTTTCTTATTTGTTAAAATTTCTAAGAAATAATTAACTTAAATATTCTTTCATACATTTTGAACTTTAACGTTTTTTCCTGTCATTTAGCACTTTGATTTTTTTCACTATTTTAGCGTTTTTCAATTATTTTCAGTCTTTAACTATTTTCTTAGCTTTTTAGTCTTTAACTAATTTCAAGCATTTCAGACTTAGATTATTTTTTCATGATTTCGATTTTTTTTAGTATATTTTAGAGTTTGATCATTTTCTCGCTTGTTTTTACTTTATCGTTTTTTTTTTCCGATATTTTTAAACTTAGAAATTTTTCACAAGTAGTGACTGGAATCGAACCTTCAAATTTTTCGAAACATTATCATGTCTACAATTTTTGCAATCATGTCAAACTTGCAATCAATTTACTCTTAGTAGTAATTAACACTTATCATTAACAAATTTTTACGGATTTTAAAAAAAATCAACTTAATTAATTTTTTCCAGTAAGCAAATTTCGCACTCAAGTTACATTTCATCACTGCATATACGTTTCAAGAGTTTCATTGAATTTATCACATTCCATTTAATTAACTCTAATAATTACTTTTTCATTAATACTTAACTTAATCATTTTATCATACATTTATTCCAGTTACAAAATTATGCTTAAAAGTTATTTATTTTTCTTAGCACAAGAGATTTTAACATGTTCCTACTAAAATGCTTTTCACTCTAGTTTGAGTTTACTAAAATAGCAACTCATTTACGATTTAGATTCATTTAATCGTCTTTGATTCTTTTTCATTATTATTATTTTACATTATCACATACGTTATTATTTTTATACATTTATCCATTTAATTTTCCAAAATCTACAATCAATTTACTCTTCGTATTAATTAACACTTATCACTATCAAATATTTTCATGAATTTTAAAAATTATCTTCTTAAATAATTTTTTACTGTAACCAAATTTCCCACTCAAGTTATATTTTATCACTACATATGCTTTTCATGAGTTTCATTTAATTTATCGCATTTCATTTAATTAACTCTAATAATTATTTTTTATCATCGATATTTAAGTTAATCATATTTTCCTTTATTTATTTTTCATGCAAACACTCTTGATGGAATAAAACAAAATTTTCAACTTTCATGAATTAAATCCCCTCTGACTATTTTATTTTACTTTACCATACTTTACTATTTTACTTACTGCGTTTTACTATTTATCATTCATTACAGCTTTTCCAAAATATTACTTTACAACCAACTAATTTCATTAACAGAATTTTCATTACAATTTATAAATTTCACTTTTATTTAATTATTTTTACCTACGGTAAAATAAAACACATAACACAAAAATGTTAAACATCAATGAAGTACCCAAGAAATGTTAAAATTATAAGTCGAGTATCAAAACTTCATGTCAGCAAATTTTAAAAATAGACTTACCGAAAAATAACTTCTACTGAAATTCATTTCAAAACTTGGAATCAATTTACTCTTAGCATTAATAAACACTTATCATTAAGAAATTTTCATGGATTTTAAAAATCAACTTATTTAATTTTTTTTTCCAGTAAGCAAATTTCGCACTCAAGTTACATTTCATCACTTTATATGCTTTTCAAGAGTTTCATTTAATTTATCACATTTTATTTAATCAACTCTATTAATTATTTTTTTGATTAGTATTTAACTTAGTCATTTTATCACATAGTGTTTTACTTTATTATTTTTTTTTTCATACAAGCACTCTTGTTAGAATAAAACAAAATTTTCAACCTTCATGAATTAGAATCACTTTGGCTATTTCATTTTCCCAATAATATTTTACTTTAACAACTAATTTCTTTAACAAAATCGATATCATTTATTTTAGTCTTTATAATTTTCGAACGATACATTCAAATGGACAGCTATACGTTAAATTAAGAAACTTAATCTAAATTTTGACAAATTAAGTTATAGTTAAATACTGACTAAAATTAAGTACAAAAGACTAACCTTTTTGGGGTGAAATCCCTCAAGTACCAGCTATCGCGAAGTTATTTAAAAACAGTGAATGAAATTGTAATAAGTGGATTGTTAATTATAACTCAATCTCACAAAATCACAATTACATGCATGTTTTATTTGAAATCGCTGCATACGGCTGTTTGCCCATCGTCGATTTGCAGAACGCATGCCGTGATATCGCAAATCAACTCGGCTGTTGAAAGAAACTACCGTAATCCCACAGCACTTCGGATCGTCCACACACACATCGAGGCGAATTGAGGAAATGACTTTATCAATATTTCTATCTACCCTTTACCGATAACAGATAACAAACCCCACGTGCGAGTATTATTCACCACCTGGCCTACGTCTTTCAAGTGATGTCACTGTTTCTGACCAGTTAAAATTAGTTCACGTTTCTCAAATATCAAGCACATAGATCGACAATAGTCTGATGTCAGGTTTTCCAAACAAAATTTTAGATTTTAATTCGTAGTTTCGAATTAATTTCTTTTTCATTTCAAACTTATAAAAAAAATTTCCAGCTTGTAAGAATATTTCTTTCAAAAACAGATTTTTGATTCAAAACAGTATTTTTTCAAACTTGTAATATTTTTCTACTTAGAAAATGAAATCAAAAATTTTTGTTTTCTTTAATCATATAAAATGTTTTTAAGAAATAATTTCTCAAACTTGTAATATTTTTCCACTAATTAAAAAAAATCAATTTTTTTTTTCAATCATATAAAAATAAATTTTTAATCTTACAACAATAAATTTTTCCGCAAAAATATTTTTTTCAAATCAAAATAATAATAATATTTTTGTAACATATTATTTTTTTTCTTTTCAATCTTTTTTTTTTTCCGCAAAACTATTTTCTTTTTTTTTTTTTCAAAAATTTTCAAACTTACAAAATAAAATTTTTTCAACTGAATCTTTAAACGAAATGCTTTAATTAAATTTAAAACTCAATATCACTTTACTCTTAGTATTAATAACCAATAGCACTTAACCATTTACTCTTTGCACTCTAAGTATTAATTAACACACATGCATTAGAAATAATAATAATAATGTTTAAGATACTTACAAATCATCCACTCAAGCTTTCAAATATCCATCTAGCATGTTATTGTTCATTCGTGTGAGGGAACTTGTAATAAAACTTTACACATCAACCGAAATTATAAGTGAAAATATCACATTTTTAGCACTTAATATAATCCTACAATTAACAAATTGGTTTTAACTTTGAATTTAAGAAAAATAAAAACTATTACACACTTAGTAACATATCTATCGATGTATATTATTTCATGACAAATCACAAATAGGTGAGGATCTTTTATCGATCATGTGACCAACTAAGTTAAGAAAGAGCGTTCTTATCTCATATGAGAATTTATAAGTCTTTAATATTTCTCTTTAATGTAAGTGTATTGATACGTACGAGTTTGTGTATGTGAATATAACTGTGTATTGTTTTCAAACCATTGTCATGTTTAAGCTTTACGGTTCTAATTTTGACTTTCCACTTAGCATTAGTCGAAGTCCTTCACATGTATTAAACTATAGAAATATTACAAAAATTATATTTTCACTCAGTCTTAATTACAAAACCATACAATAAGATGAAGACAACACCGATAGTATAAAGATTACTTACAATAAAGTGCATATAAAAAATATATGTAAGAGTGATTTCAAAGTATAATCCATCAACCATATTCAACAACTCAATCAAAACACAAGTCTCTTTTAAAATGATAAACACAATTTATTCACACACACAGTAAAAGACAATTAAAAAAACTTTCATCTTTAAGTAAAACTCTTCAAAACTTTCAAGCGTATTTTTAACATCGATTGCATCAAATAAATCAGACACATGACATTTTAAACATGGACTATCAACATTCAAAGTAACGAAGTCACGTGTCAAGTTTTCCCAATTAACATTAAAAAGAGCCCGTTCGAAAAAAAGTGTCGAACTTTCGACCCCTTGTTAATGATTCACATTCATGCACTCTCATGTAAAAAATGAATCCATTTTTACAATCCACACATTCTTTTTTAGAAAGGTAGTTTATGTTGCATATGAGCTCATCAAATAGTCACTTACGTAGAGAATCAGCCAGTTTACGAACTTCTTGTGATGTATATGTGCTGATTTTATCACATCGACAATCACAGGGATATTTTTTCTCAATTTCCGAAAGGATGTACTCTTTTAGAGTATAAGTCATAAGTTTGTCTTTGACACTACGTGAGATACAAGGGGATGCGTAGCACAATTTGTCAATCTGGCTTTCCAAAAGTAGAACTCTATCAGGCATCAACTGGAACACTTCTCGTTTCAGTTTGAACAATCTTTGCACACTAACACAGATGTTACCATTCGCACTCGACTCTCCTTTTTTATAACAAAAGCGAAATCACGGTCTTCGATTAATTTTTGATTTACATTTTTACGTAGGCTTGAAATAAGTGATCTCCACACATCTGGTTCTAAGGAAATACCATCCATAGTTGGTCGAAAAATACCATCTTTCCCACACGTATATCTTCTAATATGCACGCGTGTACGTTTCCGAAAAGTATTCACCTAAAGTGAAAATACAATCACCCAAGTGTATCATATCATCAGGCTGTGGAGAAGTCTCAATGTTCATTTTCATGTTCGTTGCATCCCATCCGTTCATCTTCAGGCTTCAAAGTTTCAGAATGATTTTCACCAGCGTTAGTCATTCTTAACTCTCATAGGATTAGGAGTCACAATACTAAAACAACTTCCTGTGAACTTAAAAAATAAATCAAACTAGGTTTTAACACTAGCTGGTGAAGAAAAATCCTAAGTACATAGAATAAAATTTCACGATCTCTTTCAAAGCTCAGAATCACCCTGAAAATGATTCTCCAAACATCCACTATAAACCAATGAATATTCACTTTAACCAATGAGAAGTGTACATAAATCTCTTGCTACTGACGTCATAGAATATCACATGAACTTTTGAGCAGAATTGAGTTGTTTTACACAGTATTCAGATTTTTAGAAAATGCCAACACTTTGACTTCCAAATTCATCCTGACCTACTACGAGTAATTTTAAGATGGTAGCAGGTTTTCACATCACATCGAATGCCGATGACGGTTTCGCATCTCATGCAAATTGACATGATCAATCACACGTGATTGATCATGTCATGCGTGAGATGCGAAAACGTCATCGGCATTCGATGTGATGTGAAAACCTGCTACCATCTTAAAATTACTCGTAGTAGGTCAGGATGAATTTGGAAGTCAAAGTGTTGGCATTTTCTAAAAATCTGAATACTGTGTAAAACAACTCAATTCTGCTCAAAAGTTCATGTGATATTCTATGACGTCAGTAGCAAGAGATTTATGTACACTTCTCATTGGTTAAAGTGAATATTCATTGGTTTATAGTGGATGTTTGGAGAATCATTTTCAGGGTGATTCTGAGCTTTGAAAGAGATCGTGAAATTTTATTCTATGTACTTAGGATTTTTCTTCACCAGCTAGTGTTAAAACCTAGTTTGATTTATTTTTTAAGTTCACAGGAAGTTGTTTTAGTATTGTGACTCCTAATCCTATGAGAGTTAAGAATGACTAACGCTGGTGAAAATCATTCTGAAACTTTGAAGCCTGAAGATGAACGGATGGGATGCAACGAACATGAAAATGAACATTGAGACTTCTCCACAGCCTGATGATATGATACACTTGGGTGATTGTATTTTCACTTTAGGTGAATACTTTTCGGAAACGTACACGCGTGCATATTAGAAGATATACGTGTGGGAAAGATGGTATTTTTCGACCAACTATGGATGGTATTTCCTTAGAACCAGATGTGTGGAGATCACTTATTTCAAGCCTACGTAAAAATGTAAATCAAAAATTAATCGAAGACCGTGATTTCGCTTTTGTTATAAAAAAGGAGAGTCGAGTGCGAATGGTAACATCTGTGTTAGTGTGCAAAGATTGTTCAAACTGAAACGAGAAGTGTTCCAGTTGATGCCTGATAGAGTTCTACTTTTGGAAAGCCAGATTGACAAATTGTGCTACGCATCCCCTTGTATCTCACGTAGTGTCAAAGACAAACTTATGACTTATACTCTAAAAGAGTACATCCTTTCGGAAATTGAGAAAAAATATCCCTGTGATTGTCGATGTGATAAAATCAGCACATATACATCACAAGAAGTTCGTAAACTGGCTGATTCTCTACGTAAGTGACTATTTGATGAGCTCATATGCAACATAAACTACCTTTCTAAAAAAGAATGTGTGGATTGTAAAAATGGATTCATTTTTTACATGAGAGTGCATGAATGTGAATCATTAACAAGGGGTCGAAAGTTCGACACTTTTTTTCGAACGGGCTCTTTTTAATGTTAATTGGGAAAACTTGACACGTGACTTCGTTACTTTGAATGTTGATAGTCCATGTTTAAAATGTCATGTGTCTGATTTATTTGATGCAATCGATGTTAAAAATACGCTTGAAAGTTTTGAAGAGTTTTACTTAAAGATGAAAGTTTTTTTAATTGTCTTTTACTGTGTGTGTGAATAAATTGTGTTTATCATTTTAAAAGAGACTTGTGTTTTGATTGAGTTGTTGAATATGGTTGATGGATTATACTTTGAAATCACTCTTACATATATTTTTTATATGCACTTTATTGTAAGTAATCTTTATACTATCGGTGTTGTCTTCATCTTATTGTATGGTTTTGTAATTAAGACTGAGTGAAAATATAATTTTTGTAATATTTCTATAGTTTAATACATGTGAAGGACTTCGACTAATGCTAAGTGGAAAGTCAAAATTAGAACCGTAAAGCTTAAACATGACAATGGTTTGAAAACAATACACAGTTATATTCACATACACAAACTCGTACGTATCAATACACTTACATTAAAGAGAAATATTAAAGACTTATAAATTCTCATATGAGATAAGAACGCTCTTTCTTAACTTAGTTGGTCACATGATCGATAAAAGATCCTCACCTATTTGTGATTTGTCATGAAATAATATACATCGATAGATATGTTACTAAGTGTGTAATAGTTTTTATTTTTCTTAAATTCAAAGTTAAAACCAATTTGTTAATTGTAGGATTATATTAAGTGCTAAAAATGTGATATTTTCACTTATAATTTCGGTTGATGTGTAAAGTTTTATTACAAGTTCCCTCACACGAATGAACAATAACATGCTAGATGGATATTTGAAAGCTTGAGTGGATGATTTGTAAGTATCTTAAACATTATTATTATTATTTCTAATGCATGTGTGTTAATTAATACTTAGAGTGCAAAGAGTAAATGGTTAAGTGCTATTGGTTATTAATACTAAGAGTAAAGTGATATTGAGTTTTAAATTTAATTAAAGCATTTCGTTTAAAGATTCAGTTGAAAAAATTTTATTTTGTAAGTTTGAAAATTTTTGAAAAAAAAAAAAAGAAAATAGTTTTGCGGAAAAAAAAAAGATTGAAAAGAAAAAAAATAATATGTTACAAAAATATTATTATTATTTTGATTTGAAAAAAATATTTTTGCGGAAAAATTTATTGTTGTAAGATTAAAAATTTATTTTTATATGATTGAAAAAAAAAATTGATTTTTTTTAATTAGTGGAAAAATATTACAAGTTTGAGAAATTATTTCTTAAAAACATTTTATATGATTAAAGAAAACAAAAATTTTTGATTTCATTTTCTAAGTAGAAAAATATTACAAGTTTGAAAAAATACTGTTTTGAATCAAAAATCTGTTTTTGAAAGAAATATTCTTACAAGCTGGAAATTTTTTTTATAAGTTTGAAATGAAAAAGAAATTAATTCGAAACTACGAATTAAAATCTAAAATTTTGTTTGGAAAACCTGACATCAGACTATTGTCGATCTATGTGCTTGATATTTGAGAAACGTGAACTAATTTTAACTGGTCAGAAACAGTGACATCACTTGAAAGACGTAGGCCAGGTGGTGAATAATACTCGCACGTGGGGTTTGTTATCTGTTATCGGTAAAGGGTAGATAGAAATATTGATAAAGTCATTTCCTCAATTCGCCTCGATGTGTGTGTGGACGATCCGAAGTGCTGTGGGATTACGGTAGTTTCTTTCAACAGCCGAGTTGATTTGCGATATCACGGCATGCGTTCTGCAAATCGACGATGGGCAAACAGCCGTATGCAGCGATTTCAAATAAAACATGCATGTAATTGTGATTTTGTGAGATTGAGTTATAATTAACAATCCACTTATTACAATTTCATTCACTGTTTTTAAATAACTTCGCGATAGCTGGTACTTGAGGGATTTCACCCCAAAAAGGTTAGTCTTTTGTACTTAATTTTAGTCAGTATTTAACTATAACTTAATTTGTCAAAATTTAGATTAAGTTTCTTAATTTAACGTATAGCTGTCCATTTGAATGTATCGTTCGAAAATTATAAAGACTAAAATAAATGATATCGATTTTGTTAAAGAAATTAGTTGTTAAAGTAAAATATTATTGGGAAAATGAAATAGCCAAAGTGATTCTAATTCATGAAGGTTGAAAATTTTGTTTTATTCTAACAAGAGTGCTTGTATGAAAAAAAAAATAATAAAGTAAAACACTATGTGATAAAATGACTAAGTTAAATACTAATCAAAAAAATAATTAATAGAGTTGATTAAATAAAATGTGATAAATTAAATGAAACTCTTGAAAAGCATATAAAGTGATGAAATGTAACTTGAGTGCGAAATTTGCTTACTGGAAAAAAAAATTAAATAAGTTGATTTTTAAAATCCATGAAAATTTCTTAATGATAAGTGTTTATTAATGCTAAGAGTAAATTGATTCCAAGTTTTGAAATGAATTTCAGTAGAAGTTATTTTTCGGTAAGTCTATTTTTAAAATTTGCTGACATGAAGTTTTGATACTCGACTTATAATTTTAACATTTCTTGGGTACTTCATTGATGTTTAACATTTTTGTGTTATGTGTTTTATTTTACCGTAGGTAAAAATAATTAAATAAAAGTGAAATTTATAAATTGTAATGAAAATTCTGTTAATGAAATTAGTTGGTTGTAAAGTAATATTTTGGAAAAGCTGTAATGAATGATAAATAGTAAAACGCAGTAAGTAAAATAGTAAAGTATGGTAAAGTAAAATAAAATAGTCAGAGGGGATTTAATTCATGAAAGTTGAAAATTTTGTTTTATTCCATCAAGAGTGTTTGCATGAAAAATAAATAAAGGAAAATATGATTAACTTAAATATCGATGATAAAAAATAATTATTAGAGTTAATTAAATGAAATGCGATAAATTAAATGAAACTCATGAAAAGCATATGTAGTGATAAAATATAACTTGAGTGGGAAATTTGGTTACAGTAAAAAATTATTTAAGAAGATAATTTTTAAAATTCATGAAAATATTTGATAGTGATAAGTGTTAATTAATACGAAGAGTAAATTGATTGTAGATTTTGGAAAATTAAATGGATAAATGTATAAAAATAATAACGTATGTGATAATGTAAAATAATAATAATGAAAAAGAATCAAAGACGATTAAATGAATCTAAATCGTAAATGAGTTGCTATTTTAGTAAACTCAAACTAGAGTGAAAAGCATTTTAGTAGGAACATGTTAAAATCTCTTGTGCTAAGAAAAATAAATAACTTTTAAGCATAATTTTGTAACTGGAATAAATGTATGATAAAATGATTAAGTTAAGTATTAATGAAAAAGTAATTATTAGAGTTAATTAAATGGAATGTGATAAATTCAATGAAACTCTTGAAACGTATATGCAGTGATGAAATGTAACTTGAGTGCGAAATTTGCTTACTGGAAAAAATTAATTAAGTTGATTTTTTTAAAATCCGTAAAAATTTGTTAATGATAAGTGTTAATTACTACTAAGAGTAAATTGATTGCAAGTTTGACATGATTGCAAAAATTGTAGACATGATAATGTTTCGAAAAATTTGAAGGTTCGATTCCAGTCACTACTTGTGAAAAATTTCTAAGTTTAAAAATATCGGAAAAAAAAACG
The DNA here is from genome assembly GCF_026930045.1 of Uloborus diversus. Classification (NCBI taxonomy): domain Eukaryota; kingdom Metazoa; phylum Arthropoda; class Arachnida; order Araneae; family Uloboridae; genus Uloborus; species Uloborus diversus. The sequence goes on from NC_072736.1 coordinate 46,371,208, forward strand.
ATAAAGTAAAAACAAGCGAGAAAATGATCAAACTCTAAAATATACTAAAAAAAATCGAAATCATGAAAAAATAATCTAAGTCTGAAATGCTTGAAATTAGTTAAAGACTAAAAAGCTAAGAAAATAGTTAAAGACTGAAAATAATTGAAAAACGCTAAAATAGTGAAAAAAATCAAAGTGCTAAATGACAGGAAAAAACGTTAAAGTTCAAAATGTATGAAAGAATATTTAAGTTAATTATTTCTTAGAAATTTTAACAAATAAGAAAAAATATTTTGTTGTATGAAAGTCAAAAAAAAAAAATTAGTTAAGAAAATTATTTCTTCGAAATTTTTACAAGTTAGAAAAATTATTTGTAAATTTGACAAAGAAAAAAGAAATTAGTTAAGAAAATTTAACAAGTTAGAAAAAATAAAAAGGATAAAGTTTGAAATGCATGAAAAAGAAAATCAAAGTTTAAAATATATTTCAAGTCCACAAAGCATTGAAATAAATCTAAAATCTCGAATGGGTTGTATTTAAATAAATCTTTACTTAAGTGAAAACTTTGTTATTATGAAAAATAATAATAATAATGATGATAGTTTCAATTATGAGCTGAAATTCAGTTAATGATATGCCATGATTAGTACTAAAGAGTAAATTAACTGATGGTTTTAAAATTAATTTAATTGTAATATTCGTTGTCATGGTACAGATTCATATTAAGACTGAAAGAGTAATGAAAAATATAGCATAGTGGTTAGCATACGTTTTTGCTAACTCAAAGTTTGGGTGTTCGATTCCCAACTTCAACACTCTGTAAAAATAAAAATAATTAAATTCGTAGAAATAAAAAAAATAAAAATAAACCTCTCAATAGATGGCGCCATGAACGTTAAACATAGCATAAGTTAAAACATAGCAACAGGTGTTGCCAACCGAAAACTAAAAACTCTGGTTGTCATGACAACAAGTGTTGCCATTCCAAAACCGAAACTCAAACAAGTGTTGCCATCCAAAAAGTAAAAACTTTGTGGATACCATGACAGCAAGTTCAAAATATTCTAAGTCCGAAAACGCGGGAAAAATATCTAAAACGCGGGAAAAACCCTCGTCACCTTCTACGGGTTCTCGCGGCGGCCCCGGTCGTGGGGAGGGTCAACCCCAAGGTCGGGAGGGGGTGGGGAGGCGGATTGCAGATGCATACCATCGCCACCGCCTCCTGTTGCAGAACTCTCATAAGTACCCTACTATTAATTGATGACAAAGTAACCTTTTTCAAAAAACTTCTCATAGAATGACCATTTTAGCAACTTTCTTCAATACTTAAAACTTCATATATGTTAAATTTAGATCAACATTTTTCTGAGTAGACTCTTTTAGGAATTCAGTGTGACATTTTTGTGACAGGGGGAAGGGAAAGGATAACAAGAAGTGTGACATCACGCGTTGTTTATAACAATATGCTCATGTTGAACAGCGTTACATGTAACAAGGAGGGAGGGGGGGGATTTGTTCAAAATTTTGCAACATCCTTTATGGACAGCCCCTTAATTCAATTTATATTACAGTTTCAGAGTTCCTGAAAGCCTATTAACAGAAAACCCAAGGAGTTCAAAATTATATAGTTCAAGACATTTTGCCTTTTTTAAGCATAACAAACAATCATAGAACATTTGACAAAAACACGTTGTGTATCCACTGCTTAAAAGTAATCTTTCGCAAGCCCAGAAATCATGAATACCGATAACTCAACCACAATTTGTACATAAATATCTTAAAACTTAAAGACAACAGTGCAAAAAAAACATATTTTTTTTAAATTTGCGCACAGAACCAGCTTGTTTGAATAACATTGCAGGGGCGTAGTTGGGGGAAAATGTTTGAGTATCGGACCCACGACCTCCGGCGTTCAAAGCTAATCTTCTTACCTCAGAACTACGGCAGCCCATCAAGGAATGTTGATCAAAATAACACATGCTAGCGTATGAAACAATTTAATCAAAACCGAAAATATAAGATTAGTTCAGTTAAAAGTCTGTTTCAATAAACTTGTTTACATATTAACTGAATATCAACACCAAGTTACGTTGCTTCTGATAGCAACAAGTATATTCGCAGAAAATTTTGACATATGTATATTGTCAGCTTGGAAAATCCATTTCGAATAAATGCGTGTACAAGGTTGAAAAAATAAAGAAATAAAAAGTTGCAAGTTAACCGTTTCAAATATTAAAGCAGTATGCTGAAATTACAAATTACAGACAAATATATCAGGAAGGAAACTGACAATTGTTTGTGTAATGGAGGAAAAGTTAAGTAACCTTAACTGCATGAATTCTAATGGATAAAATGTTAATTTATTTATCTGAGAAAAGTACTTACCTCCGAACTTTAAAATTTATTCCATGAGGCGCCCGATTTTTTTTCTTCGCATGCAGGTTGTTCGGTAGCGCAAATCGCTGACTCACTCAGCAGACACTCAGACACTTAAAAGACTTATTATCTTTACTAATAATAAAGCTTAAAGTCTCTCTGTCCGGAGGATGTCTGGATGTCTGGATGTCTGTAGGATGTCTGTAGGATATCTGTGACGCGCATAGCGCCTAAACCGTTCGGCCGATTTTCATGAAATTTGGCACAAAGTTAGTTTGTAGCATGGGGGTGTGCACCTCGAAGCGATTTTTCGAAAATTCGATTTTGTTCTTTTTCTATTTCAATTTTAAGAACATTTTCCGGAGCAAAATTATCATAAGATGGACGAGTAAATTACGAAATTATCATGACGTGGAATGGGAGAGCGAATGAACACAGAAAATTGGCGAGAAATTCGTCATCTGTTATTTGTAAATATACAGGCGAACCAAAAGACCTTTTAATTTCTCTATTACGGGCGAAGCCGTGCGGGTACCACTAGTATATATATATTTTTAATTGCCTCTACATTCCGGTACGTTTAAAGGATGAGATAAATCCAACAGTATTGTGTTCACAAGAATGTGCATCCGAAGTTACATATTTCCTATTTCATCTATTTCAGCCAGAGCAAGCAGCACTATGTAACTGCATTGTAAACTGCACTGCTTTCAAAGTTTCGCGCCAAGTTCATAGATCGACGCCTGGTGGCGTAACGAAGCGGGGGGGGAGAGGAGTTGTCTGGCCTGTTATCACGTGGGTCTCGGTTCGTAGTTTAGAGGTGCGCATCTCGAAGCGATTTTTCGAAAATTCGATTTTGGACTTTTCTATTCCAGTTTAAAGCCCATTTTACCGATCGAATTAACATAACATGGAAGAATAAATTATCATAATGTGGGCGAGCAAACTACCATAACATGGACGAGGGTATTAAAATAGCATATTGGTGAGAAATTCATCATTCATTGTTTGCAAATATACAGACGAATCAAATGACCTTTTAATGTTCTGCTACAGGAAAAGCCGTTGTGGGTACCGCTAGTATTAAATAATTATAGTTGATTTACATAATGGTAAATAAGTGTGGTTTCCTCGCATGTGGTAAATAAGTGCAGATGCTTCGTAGATGGGAAATTAGTGTACAAGTCTCGCTTATGGTAAATAAATGTAGAAGTCCCGCGCAAAGTAAATAAACATGTCGTGTCACATTCCAGAGGCCCCAGTACCTACCAATTTGTGGTTTTACCTTTTGGATGGGCCTCGGTGACAGCTGTTTTTCTGATCCAGACCAGAAGCCTAGCAATCCCTGGTCTAGTACCCATTATAGTATTGATTCACTTGAAGGTGATTGTGATCACGATATAATTAACGTGCTTTAGTCACAATTAACAAACACGGAGGACCTTCTACCGGCTGTCATCGAGCACGGGACACTTTGGTTACGAGTCCGAAACCTTACCATTCAGGCCACCACAGCTTGTGGTAAACAACAATACTTTTTCTAACACGCATAAATGTCGTAGGTAAGAAAAAATCGTTACAAAATTTCAAAGAGCATTATTATGATCATAACTAACTAACATACTTTTTAAAATAGAAAAATAAATACACATTACAAGTTTTTTTTTTCTTGAACATTCTCAGTATTTCGAGAGAAAAAAATTAACACAAAAAACAACTTTTAGATACTTTTTTTTTTCCATCTCTTATTTTGCTCAAACCCGCATTTTCTAGAATAGCTCGAGATACTTAATGTATAAATGTCGGTTTCAGATGCACTTATTAATAAGTGATTTTTTTTGTAATCAAGTTTTAATTAATTCTTTGAAAACTTACACATTAAACCATTACCGAAATAGAGTTGTTAATAAGAAAAAGCCTTTTATTCTGGTAAATATTTTTATTACTCTAAAAAAAATATTTTTGCTTTTAGTTCCAATGTTTATATGCCCTGCTCCATTTGAAAAACGACTATCAAATCTCCTAATTTAAAAATAAACATCTTTTGCAGTAAAAAGAGGGTTTTTTTTTATCGCGTGCTGTTTTTCCTCCCGCAAACGACATTTTCTCTTATTAAATTCGTTCAGAATTGATTTATATCTCTATTTTGGTAAGCCTTAATTAACGTTAAAGTGCCCTGTTTCTACAGTCAGGAATGAATTTTTAATGAAAGGTTTTATGAAAACTCCATTTCTTTCCATCCAGTTTTTGTCTTTTATTACTTTTTTTTTAGAAAGATTCAAATGCAATTTTTCATGCGAAAGTTGTTATTATTCTAGCCATTTATGCAATCATTTTTTAAATTCGAAAATGGGCTTTTAGAACTTTTAATGAATTTGTACGTGGGCATAAAAACAGCAATGAAAGTAGATAGCAATTATGTGGTTTTGCATTAGTTAACATAAAATTCTCTGCATTAATTAGTATTTATTACTTCAGGACCCACTTTCCAGTAAAATATTGACCCGTGTGGTTCTGTGAAGAAACTTTATCGTTAACTGCCCAATATTCGCTATCTATTATCGATTCCAACTATTCGGTAAGATTAATGATAGGTAAAAACATGATGTTTTCATTAATGGTTTATGTAGGGCCTAATAGCTGCAACGAACTGTTATTTGCTAGACAACCGATAGTACTGATTAAATAGCAGGTTTAATAAAATAACAAGAAAATCGCCCATCAAGGTATGTCGGTTAAAAATTACTTCTACATTTGAACGAAGCAATTGCCTGTTTGATGAAAGTTTGAAAGTTGAAATTTTAACCCTAACTCTAGTGGATTAACTCTAAACGCCAATATATCGCATTGATTCTTGACCACTTTTCGTTTCTTCATTCTCCTAAAATTACAGTTGTACTAGTTAAACACTTTAGTTCCCGGATCCAGTTTAGCCTTGGAAAAATAAAGCATTTCCATGCATGTAAAACTTTGCCTAAAAATATTTTCAAATTATCATGCTATGGCGTGATTTTCATTGTTGGTGACGGCAGAGCGTTACTCGGTCCGCGCTATTATATAAATGAGGATGTAGTGCGCTAAACAAAATCAACTAAAATCAGAACAATAAAGAAATTATTAATTTTCTCTGAGATGTGAATGTAACATTGGGTCAAATTATAAAGTCATATAAGGATGATGCATCAATGGATATAAAAACAATCATACGAAGGTCATTAGTCAAATAATAAAAGTACTTCATTTCATCTGTGGTAAAAAAAGAAAAATGAATTTTGACATCTGGAATTCAAATTATGTTTCTCGCAATCCCGAGTGAGTGTGTGTATGTAGGCGTGTGTGTTTGTGTCTGTGTGCAGGCATGAGTGTGTGTATGTAGATGTGTAGGTATGTGTGTGTGTGTAGGTGTGTGTATGTATGCGTGTGTGTGTAGGATATGGACGCAACCAGGAGACTGTTTTCGCTAGAGGAGCAGCATCGTGATGCCGGTCGACGGTGGTGCTGCAGAGGGAGGCGGGAAGGGGGAATAATATCATAAGAACATCAAAACAGTCAAATAAGAACAATAATCAATCGTGGTTGCTGAAAAAAAAAGAAAGAAAAGAAAGAAAAAAAAATTGTTCGCAGCTATTCATTGCATGGTGATAGCTATTGTGCAGTTTGATTACTAACTTATGCAAATACCGATGATTATATTTCAAAGAAAAGTTTTTTTTTCTGACACCAGATATGACCTCATATACTTCTTCCGCATTTTCTCGAAACCTTTGCATCATAAACAAGTTCTTTCCTGGGGGTTTTTAATGTCTTTTTTTAGAACTCTAACTGCAAAATTTCAAATGAGTAATTTTGTCGAGTTCCTGCTATAACTCGTTTTATATACACAAAACACAAGGACGAACTTTGTAAATAGAACCAAAACCATTTCCCATGTTATTAAATAAAATGTGTGATAGAAAAAAAGAAACAAAATAGCTGCCTGATTAAACTCATGAATTGTTTATTTCGTTAAAATAGATATATCGTCTAACCACTGCAATAATTTTCGCCGACGGAGTGGTGTAATGATTAGACACTGGTGTCTTCTTCCCAAAAGTTTTAACTTGATTCCAGTTGGTGGATTTTCAAAATACAGAAAATCGGAAGCGTCCGTGTCACATGTTTATGCGGTATGTAGAAGATCCCTCGAGTACTTGTTTGATTCAGTGTGCTGTTTACAAAACTAAATTTCAAGTGCAGTTTCGCATCATAGAGGGTCAAGGTATCTCCATCTAGTGTGAAAACCGAGCGTCTGAATTTCCGTGGTGAAGCATCCGCCGGTAGTGATTCCATGTGAAAGAATAAATTTTATATCAGATCGGGGGATCGCACTAGGTCTGTAAAAGGTTGTGTCTCTAATGCAGTCTAGAAAGATACAAAATAACTAAAAAATATCCCCGTGTACATCTGCACGCGAAAGCCAGTTCAGTTCATATAGTCCTCTGTTTCTCCTCCTTTTTGACTCTCGGATCGATAAAAATATTTAAAAAAATTTCAGACCTTTTTTTTTTCTTTTATTTTAGGAAGGAAAAAAATGTCAGTCACAAAAGAATTGGTACAGTTGATCATAACTTGCTCCTTATTGCATTTCATAAAGGAGTTTTTTAACAAACAGTTAGTAAGAAAACTAGAATGAATAATTTTTTGAAAACTTAAACACATTTACTTTAAGCTATTCTACTGAAATGGCCATGCTTGTTGAGTGGTAAAAACTGCGCTAACTTCAAACGCTAATCGACAGATATTCGGCACAAAATCCACAATTCTAACACAGATAATATTATTCAGAGGAAAACATTGCATAATAAGTTTGCAACCTTATAAATGGCTAAGGCACTTGAAGTTAATTCCCCAAAGATCTCGCTTAGCTGGCTTAAGTAAACAGGGCAGGAATTAATCAACTGTGATCGTTTGATAAATGGCTTTGCCCATTCAAGTCTATTTAATTGGCTGAAGGAGCCAAATAGTTTCGGAGCAACTGAAGCATATCTAAGCACTAGCTAACCTGTCAACAGATATTCCAGGGAATACGTACATGTTCGTTGTACACATCAGGTAAATAAATGTAGTATCTGGAGGAGGTATCTTAAATCTGAATCCTGGGTTAGAAGATTGTTGCTTCATTGCTTAGGAGAGGTTGATTCCTAAATCTCTTGCAACATCATGTAATTCATAACAGAGAGAATAATAAAACGTCAATGAGATTGTTTCCTTCAGTCAAAAGTATTGCTTTTAGTCTTTAAAATTGATAGAATTAAAAAAATAGCAAGAAAAAACTTTCATTTTCCCAAAGCTTGATTTTTAATTACTTTTTTTTTTAAATGTTCGATTTTGAAAATATGGCGTGGTCTTTATGACGTCACAAATGATGTACTTTAAAAAATCTGTCTATCGTGTTTCCACGTTATGATAAACAAGAAGCGAATTAAATATTGCGTTCTACGCTTTCTATCAACCAAATCGTTGCCAGTTCGTGTGAGTAAAGATGCGAATTAAATATTTCGATAATGGCACCAATGAATGGCATTTCATCATTTGTGATGCCATGTGCAGAAACGTAAACAATAAAAGCGCACCGTTTACGATAGTTGTTAAAAAATATTTACCTTTGTCAATTTATTTAAAATGAGCTGGTGCAACACATGACTTCCTTTTACTCCAATTTAAAGATAATAGTTTCTCGGAGTGAGCAAAAAAACACTTTAAATACTTTCATTCCAAGTCTGTTGCGAACCGAAGCAAAGATAATGTTTATACAGATAAATTTTTCCCAGTATTGGCAGTTTTAATGTGATTCAATGGTTAACTCTGTAAATATGGCCATATTGAAACCAAATTAAAAAAAAATATAATTTGAATTTTGTCATCCTGAATTCAAATTATGTTTTTCTCAATCACGAGTGTGTGTGTGTGTATGTAGGCGTGTGTGTTTGTGTGTGAGGGGGGGTATGTGTGTTTGTGTGTGGGAGTATGTGTGTTTGTGTGTGGGGGTATGTGTGTTTGTGTGTAGGAGGTATGTGTATGTGTCTGTGTGCAGGCATGAATGTGTGAGTAGTTGTATGTGTGCGTGTATGTGTTTGTGTGCGTATGTGTTTGTGTATGTGTGTGTATGTGTGTGTGTAGTTGTGTATGTAGGATATGGACGCAACCTGGAGACGGTTTTCGCTATAGGAGCAGCATCGTGAGGAGCCGGTCGACGGTGGTGCTGCAGAGGGTGCTGGTGGGAAAATAAAACCATAGGAACGCCAAAAACAATCAAACGAAAGCAATAAGCAATCGGGATTGCTCAAAAAAAAAAAAAAAACATCGCCAAATTTGTCGCTAAGTTGGCGACAAAACTTGGCGACCAAAAGACTGGTGGTGCATCGCCAAGTGTCCGACAAATTATAACACCACTTGAGTTTACATCGAAATTAATAATGATTTCCAGCCAAAAAAGGGGCAAAAGACCCCCTTAGGAACATCCGAATTCAACCAAAATTGAAGGTGAACAACCAAAGTTGAAGGTCCTAGTGGAAGGCCCCACTAGGAGTCTACGCACCAAATTTCAACTTTCTATGGCATATCGTTTTTGAGTTATGCGAGATACATACACACATACGCACATACATACGTACATACAGACGTCACGAGAAAATTCTTTGTAATTAACTCGGAAGTCGTTAAAACGGATATTTCGGGTGTTTGTAGGTTTCTAAGCATATATATCCAAGTGTGGTCGGGTTGAAAAGAAAACTCAACATTCATTCGGAGGTGAGAAAAATGTAAATTAAGGCCGGTTTTTGAGTGAAAATTTTTTCGCGAATACAATACTTCCTTTTTTGTAAAAGGAAGTAAAATTGGTTAAATCCTATGATTTTAAGTACGCTCTATCAGAAAAAAATCTTTTAAAATTTAGGGAACGACTCCATTGTAAGGGCTCAGAAAGTTAAGAAAGAAATATCAATGCACAGTCATTAGTGGATGAACAATTAGAAAACTAATCTGTATAAAAAAGGGAGATTATATATATTTTTGTCTCTTTGTTTGTAATCAATGCCAAGGAGATCCCATAACATCCAAAGTCTTAAAATTAAGTACAAAATTTAAGGGTCCCCGAGGGTCTGCACCTAGGAGCCCTTCTTCTAAATTTAAAATTAGTTTTTTTCATTAAATTAATTTTATAAGCTCACATTTCACGCATTTCATCTAATAGAGGTTAAACTCCACTTCCCCTTTACATTACGTGCAGTTGGAATTTTTTTTCCTGCACAAGAAAGTTGCTCCATTTTTTAATAACAATCTATTGAACTTCATGAAAAGTTCATTTTTGAAGAGTCCCTCTAAGATTATAAAATGTGACCCAACATCGGGCTTTCAGCAACCATAACTTAAAGATTCATAGTAAATTTCCAGTAATAGATGTCATAAATAACAACTTAATTAAAATTTTAGTTACATTTTTTATTCATTAACTAAACTGATCAGGTAAGTTTAAAACACAATTTCAAAGTATGGCATTACCAACAATTTTAGAAATATTTAGTTAAAAGCGAAGCTCTGAACCAAGTTACCAAATGTGAGTCCGTACTAGCTTCTGAGTTTTAATAAGTTTTCCCCATTACCCAAAACTTCTAATCAAAAGTTGAAATCTCTCCTACAGGCTACTATTCAAACTATTTTCTGGCACCATAAGCCCGTAAATCAAATGCAAAACTTTGAATTGGATTTCATATAATCTGTAATGTTCAAGATGGAGATGAATTCTACTTTGCTTTAAAGTTTATTGGTGCTTCAGTTTGAACGAAATTTCGAATTAACAGTTCAGCGGACGGCGCTCTTATTTGAAGCGTGTACTCATTTAATTAAATTCTAGATTTTCAAAACATAATGTAGAAATCCAATTATAAATGTCGAGTAACATTTTATTGATAATTGAGTTGCTGTTTGCAGCTTCATACGTTCATTATTTTACATTAATTACTAGTAAACTAATTAGAAAAAAATATGCAGGTTTTAGTTGATATTCTAACCTTTATTTTTTTTTTCATTGAATGTAGAAAAACAGGATTCCAAAAGTCATGCAAAATCCTTACTAATAATAAAGCTGAAAGTCTCTCTGTCCTATTCTGTCTCTGTCTGGATGTCTGGATCTCTGTGACGCGCAAAATATTGCGAAAAATTAGTTAGAAACGTGGGGGTGTGTACCTCGAAGCGATTTTTCAAGAATTATAATTTGTTCTTTTTTATTCCAATTTTAAGCCACCATTGGTGGATTTAATTCCTCTGCAGCAATACCGAGCGAACTGCCATAACATGGACGAACAAATTACTTTAACATGGGCGAGCAAATGAACCTAACAAATTGGCAAGAAATTCATCATCCACTATTTGTAAATATACAGGCGAACCAAATGACCTTTTAATTTTCTACTATGAGCAAAGCCGTGAGGGTACCGCTTTACAAAATAAAGTCAAACTATAAAAATTCAATAAACTATGCAGTGGTGTCTTACCTTTTTTTCCACTCGTGGGCCGCGCCTTATGATAAAATGAATATCACAGGAAAGAACTATAAATTACTTTTAATGTTTTTCCTGAATTACGAAAGAAAACATGGAAGCATTCAAAAAATTACGAGTCAAAGAACAGTTGTCATCTTATTTTGAAGATGTTTTTTTCTTTTTTTTTTTTTGATGAGAAAGTTTGTATATGTTTTTCAGAGACCCATTTTTGAACATTTGACTGCAAACATGAAGCATTTTGACAAATCAGCAGTATCTAAGAAACAAAAATACAGGAAAGAATACGAAATAGATCAAAGGTGATAAACAGCCGAATTGTCTGAGACGTTTTCACGATTATTTTGGCAAGCTTCAGTACATGGTTTTCTATTGGTGACATTTCGCATAACAACTAGACACATGGTTCTTTTCGCGGGCCATATATGGTCTGCGGGCAGTAGGTTGTGAACCATTCAACTATTAGACAGAAACATAAAAATAGCTTTTTATATGCGCACTATGAAAAAAACTATGTAAATTAGTATATTGTCAGTTGTAAATATATTACGATTTTTGTGTAAAAATAAGAATTACAACAGAGAATTTATAAAAAAAAAGCATCTATTCCGCGCTGTTGTTAAATATTTTTTACTGTGTAAGCGTTGTGTGTTTTCAAACTGTGTCTAATTAAGTTTTTTTCTCCTTACAAATCATTTCATTGAATGAAAAAGTGCATTACACAAACATTTTTATTGCTCGTATTTTGTATTTTTCCTTTTTAAATTTTAACATGTATAAATGTAATATTACAGAACTATTGAATCCAAAACAGTTGCACCTCAAAATTTTAACGGAACTGAAATATTATTATTTTAAATTATGAGTTGATACTATACAAGAAAAATAGTAATTTCATTAATTAAATGTACATAATTTTTATGATTCACAGGACAGAAATAATTGCAATCAGCGCAGTATAATAAGTGTAAAATAAATGACTAATTGTTAGATTATTTGTTGCTAAGTTAAATGCTATTTAGTTTCTATCTCTTCAAATTCTTACTATTAATTATAAACGGGTGGATGACTTCATAAAATTAATTTGATTCTTCTCATAAGAGAAACTTCAGAAGACAAAAGAATTCTGAAATTTAATCTATTGTGATCATTCTTCCAAAAGTGGCGATCTGCCTACCTAAAACTTCGACAAAAGCGGCGAAAGCTGTTACGAGAGAAGTTTCGGAACTGATTGGTGACTTTTCGAGTGTAAACGCAGCGCCACCTTTGGCGAAGGTTAATACTAGAAATTACAGTCATTGTGGCAGAAAATTTTTCCGAGCCGGAAACTTCTGCTGATATCGAGGATATTTAAACTTTTCGAGAAAAGAGGCATTTCTGGCAGGTGTCAACCCGGTGATAGAGTTATAAAAATTGTTTCGCCATTTTCGTTGAAATTTCGTTATGAACTTTAGAACGTTGCGTTCTTATCTTAATAAGGTCAAATCCTAGTTTCACGTTATTGATTTAACAATGAAGTCATGCTGTAAAGAGTATTATGATTTTTAAAGGTACATCTTTCGTGATAATGTTGCAGCGAGTTATATTTTCTTGATTGCATGCTAATTTCGATAAAAAAAAACGAGCTGATGTGTGCCTCACATGAATTCTTTTTACTTCAATTTAATGTCATTTTTCCATTATTGGTAATTTTAATGTGATTCAATAGATTACTCTCTAAATATCACCAACAGCGGCCAAACTGAAACCAGATTAAAAAAAAAAATCACCAAATTTGTCGCCAAGTTGGCGACAGAACTTGGGGACCAAATGACTGGCGATAAATCGTCAAGTGTCCGCCAAATTGTACCACCACTTGGGTTTACATCGAAATTAACAATGATTCCCCCCAAAAGGGGCAAAAGACTTCCTTAAAAACACTCGAATGCAACCAAAAGTGGAGGTGCACAACTAGACCCCACTAGGAGTCTACGTACCAAATTGTAACTTTCTAGGACATAGCGTTCCTGAGTTATGCGACATACATACGCAGATACGCATATACATACATACGTACATAGAGGTGTCACGAGAAAACTCGTTGTAACTAGCTCGGAAATATTCAAAATGGTATCTATACGTTCTTAGGCATTTATCCACGTGTGGTCGAGTCGAAAAAAAAAAAAAAAAACTCAACATTCATTCGGGGGTGAGCAAAATGGAAATTAAGGTTGATTTTTGAGTGAAATTTTTTTCTCGAATACAATACTTTTTTGTAAAAGGAAGTAAAAATAATGCATTTTCAGTTCCGAAAAAACGCCTTTTTTTTCATTTGAGCTTTCAAGTAGAGCACCTCAATTCAATCATGCAAAACTCATGGACACAAATGAGATTTTCAGTAGAATTCCGGCTATCCGAATCAATTAAAATCGGATCCCATTCGGATAATCTAAAAACTCGGATAGTTGGATTTCTCCAAGAAATGGATCTATCGTAATTGATGGCAGAATTTTTGTTGAAAATTGGTGAAAAAACTATTTTTCACAAGAAAAAGAACATTAATTTAATGAAATGAAAATGCAACACTTTTACATCTTAAGCGCTGTCACGAGTACTGTACAGTATGTACATACCGTACTGTAAATGAAAGTCAGTAAGCTGTTTTACGTTAGAGACGGACAATTGCAAGGCCAGAGAGAATCATTATTTTTCGAATCGCAGTACGTTTTCGCCCAATTATTTTTCTGAATTGGTCAAAAAGATTCGGAAAATCGGCGAGTTGGATAATCTAAGCTCAAATAATTGGATTTCAACTGTACATGAATACTATTGTAGTTAATGATTTTTACACAATATGTGTTTTAAATATGGGTAGTTAATTTTGCAGCTGTTATTCACTGATGCATGTTCAGAGAACTGCTGAGTTACGAAATTATGCAGTCAATAATTTACTTTAGCTGCAGTTTTCTTTGTGTTAATGTGACGTGTTTCGCGTAAACTTTTTTATGCTGTTTATTCATAAAACATATTTTCAATGAAATCTCTCCATATTTAATAATAAATAGCTTGCTTTGTCTTTATGCTGGCAGTTATGATTGGACACAAATCTATCCCGAAGTGATGTTGCAATAACTCATTCTTCATGTCAGAAGGTGACTGGCCACAAACTGTTGCAACCAAGGGCCCACCGAGTTAAAATTTTTGGAAGGACGGAAACTCTCAATTTGTCGAATAAAACTCCAAATTTAACCGGATGATGATAATTTTGCCGAATGGAGCTTCTAGTTTGCATAATGAATCTTTACATTTCGCTGAATTATGATAATTTTGCCGAATAGACCTCGAATTTTGCCAAATGATCATAATTTTTCTAAATTCAACTCCAAATTTGCTGAACGGAAGTTCAAATTTTGCCGAATGATGATAATTTTGCCGTGTAGAACTCCACACTTTGCCGATTCTTCAGAAAAAGATTTGCCAATAAAGAAATTTTTGAGAGGTCACAGTAACCTCCCATTGGGGTTGGTTGCTGCGAATTCACAAGAAATGGTCACAAATGCAGCACAGCGTGACTCCCGTGTTATGTCACATATTTTTCACGTATAGACGCAATGAAATGTGACCATTATGTCTATAGGTGATGTCCCTACTTTTGCCGGGACATGATAACAAGGAGATCTTCTGTTTACATTTTCAGAAGAACTTACATTAAAAACAATAAACATACTTTCTGCAAGAACTTTTTATTCAGTCACTGAGTCATCCATTGTATGAAAAACAGAACTCTTAAGAAGCAGATGGTTCACGTACAAATAATGCAAGCGCTCCTTTTCCTATTCGATATCTTATATCAAGGAATACCCCATCATTTGTAAGTCCCGTCCAACATATCCTATTTAATAATCAACTATTACTAACCATAGTTTCTTGCGTGACGATGGCCATAAAGAAAAGGATTCTGCTGCCGAGCCTAAAGTAGAACCATCGTTCAAATGTTGTCTTCTTATTCACGCGCTGATTGCGGTTAATATACAGGGAACTTCTCAAGTGACTCATAATCTGCTCTTAGATGGGACAAAGTAATGTCTTCATTTTTCCGCAAATTTCCCTAGAGCTCAGGTTTGTAACTTAACTCTTGGAGAAATGTCGATTTTTGTATCTGGTCATTTATTTTCCTCCGTTTACCCCATTGCGCATCGGCATAATCGCAGTTACGTTAGGATGGAAATTGGTTACAGGAAGGACGGGAGGTTGTGCATAATTTAATAAGAGGCAAATGAATAATTTTTGAGAAAGATGGTTTATTGGAGGAAGTGTATTATATGCCATATTGATATCTTCTCCATGGCTATTTTTCGATGATGATGATTATTACCTTTGTTTGTTGAAAATTGTGTAGATATATATGTTATTTTGTGTTTATTATCTACAGTAATCTTGTTAAATTAAGCGTGTTTTCTTTTTATTACCATTCGACCTTTCCTGAGTTGAAATTTCATTTGCAAGATACTTTGTCCCTTTAATTTCGCGATTAGCTAATGGTTCTAGAACTTGAGAAGAAAATGGCGAACTGTTGCTAAGCTGACCTAATTTTTATAGCAAAATTTGTGGAGAAATCACAAAGTATAACAAATCGTGCTGACAGTAGGCAAAATTTTCGAACAGAATCGATAACTGTAGATTACATATGAATGTTTCCATTCTTCTGTATTCTGAAGAGTGTTGGAATTAAAACTGAGATAAAACTACAAATTTCCTAGAGCTGTTTAAATCTTTGTCAGTTGGTTCAACTGTGTTGTGAAACTTACGTGCTGTGAGGTCAGCTTCACATTGATTTTGTCTAATTTACTTCCTTTTGCAAAAAAGGAAAAAAGGAAGTATTGTATTCGCGAAAAATTTTTACTCAAGAATCGACCTTAATTTCCATTTCACTCACCCCCGAATGAATATTAATTTTTTTTTTTTCGACTCGACCAGACGTGGATAAGTGCCTAAGAAAGTATAGACTTGCGAGATATCCGTAATGACGATTCCCGAGTAAATTACAACGAATTTTCTCGTGCTGTCTGTATGTACGTATATATGTATGTGCGGATGTGCCTATGTGCGTACGTGCGTAAATATGTCGCATAACTCAAGAACAGCATGTAATAGAAAATTGAAATTTGCTATGTGGACTCCTAGTGGGTTCTAGTTGTGCACCTCCTCTTTTGGTTGCTTTCGGGTGTTTCTAATGGAGTCTTCTGCCCCTTTTTGGGGAGAAACCATTGTTAATTCAAGTGGTGTTATAATTTAGCGGACACTTGGCGATATATCGCGAGTTTTTTGGCCGCCAAGTTTTGTCGCCAAATTTGGTGATTTTTTTTTTAAAAATCTGATTTCAATTTGGCCATTGTTGGTGATATTTAGAGAGTAAGCTATTGGATATCATTAAAATTGCCAGTAATGGGGAAAAGACATTAAATTGAAGTAAAGGGAAGTCATGTGATGCATACATCAGCTCGTTTTTTTTTTCTAATATTTGGAACTTAATTTTGTGCCTACCGTTTTGATATTAGATTCACCTTGTTATAGTTTAATTTTATCTACTTTGGAAGTAAAACTGCTTTTTTTTTAAAAGGCGATTCATCTTTCCAAGAGCGCCTGAAACAAAACTGAGTCCATAATATCTTTGTCTGTGAAACATAAATGTTAGGACAATAATGCAAAGAAGTGAACTGTAGACAACATATTAGCAAAAGTACTTCTAAAAACGTGAATGTAAGATAAATAAGAAATATTTTCGTGGAAGAAAAAATTGACATCAAGACTGCAGAGGAAATTCCTGTAAAAGTTAAGAAAAATATTTTTTTTCTTTGATCAAAATCGTTTCTACTTTACGTTTTTTTTAATGTATAGAAAAAAAATAAGATCTAAGATAAACCAGCGTATATACAGCTAAAAAAATATCATTAAAATCGGTAGTTGTGAAACGCCTTGAGTTAACTGACAAAAAAAAAAAAAAAAAAAGATGTACTGCATGACAGATAATACCATCCTTTATGAAGTTGGTGAACTAAGAAACGCAAATACTACAACAAAAATAGCTGTAATTGCCTTTAACGTATTTCTAGAAAACAAATACTGTCACTTAACTGGAACAGAAATTTTCAAAAACATCAGAATAATCAATTTTACAAACCGCTTGCTAACGCAACGATAATAAAACAAATCTTTATTAATAAAATACGAGAGTAACTTATACCTGAATTCACTGCCTAGAAAGTCATGCATAAAAAATATTACATAAAAAATAATTACATAAAAAATAATTACATAAAAAAGATTTATTTTTTGACTTCTCTGTTTTATTATATCTATAAGTTGCCGCAATTTATGAATGAGTGACCAGGCAGAGGAATGTGGGGCAGATTGAAATACTTAAGGTAACTTACTTTTTTCAAAATTTAGGAACTAGAAATTTCTTTTGAAACTTACGGTATGTAAAGAAAGGACAATAAATTTTGTAATAAAACTTGCATTATTTTAAACTTTTGGCGCTGTAGTTGTACCTTCCAAAAAAAAAAAAAAAAAAGCTTAAAAATTTAACTTTTTTTTCCGTGGAGCAAAGTGAAAAATGAAATATTTTTCTTAGAAAACAGTTTTTATTTGATAATTAATTTGTTTTTGAATAAATGGAGGAGTAAATATAAGAGTGAATGACGAAATGAGCTGATAATAAAGCAATAAAAGAATAAATAAAAGAATTAATTTTTCAGTATTTGGAAAAATTAAGTGAACTAAATAGTGCATACAGGAATAAACAAGGGAATAACTAACCGAAGTATTTTATATAAATTAATTACTAAATTAATGATTACGTCAGTGATTTAATACATGGTTGAAAAAATAAATTAAATTAACTATTTCACTTTTCCCCTCAAGCTCTTCACTAATTGTACAAAATATTTTAAACAAAAATAATCGTAGTATTACATAAATAAATACTGCACCGAATATTAGTAGGTCTCAGTCAATATTTAAAATGTTAATAAAAAAAAAATCTTTATAATTTTATTGTAACAAAAATAGTTTTCGACTTACGCAAATTGTTACTATTAAAATTATAGTAACCATTTTTTGAAAATCACTTGTATTATCATTCGCGATGATCTTCATAAATAACTTCTCCTGACGTGAATTTAATCATGTGGTGCTACATGGTCAAAATATTACCAGATAGTTGACGCTAAAAACATAGTAAATATTTCACCATTTCACTTTTCCCGCTCTTTCACTTTGAACATTCCCCTACTATATGCTATGTGCATCGCGTTATGTAGTCCAGTCAATGAACACATTATAGCGTGCATAGAGTATGCTATAATTTTTGACTTCAGAAGAAAAGTTAAAGCTCTACAACTTTGTCACTGACAGTTTTCATGAATACTGATCCTGGAAGGCAGTAACAGCCAATGTTTGACAAAAAGAGAGACATTTTCCGAAAATCATCGATTTTTCATAACATATTGCCGGAAAAGTATTGGAAATTTGACACATATGTGTAGAAACAGTTTCATAGGAAGGTTATTTAGCTTAATTTTTATTTTAAACGTATTTTTCTACCGTTTCCGACATTTTCTCGAAACCCCCAAAATTTCTTCCCCCCCTCCCACCTTTAGCTCACCCCCTAGGGGCGGAGACTTTTAGCATGTTTACTTACTAACTACCCCTAACAATATTCTGAAGTTAAAAATTATCGCGTATTCCATGCACGCACACTCCTGTTTTGAGCACTTATTGACTGTACTAATGGTAAAAGATATTTTGCTTAAACGAACTGGGATGTAACTCAGTTCATGTTCATCTTCCTCTCCACTGCTATTTCGTGAATTAGAACACAATTGAAGTTGAACACAGAAGTCATGTTTTTAGTAACAAAAAAATGTGGTTAGACTTTTACTGATCTTTTCAAAGACTTTTATTACACTTTCTTTTTTCTGATGTCAGATTGGGTGTTGCAAGCTGAAAAATAATAAAAGAATACCGAAAATTACTAGTGTGTGAAGCTAACACATTAATTTCAAGTCTTTTCTTATGCAATCATAGAATTACGTATTTTAGACTTTGAAAACCTTTTAAACAATGAACAATCCAGGCTTTGGATCTTTCCCCGAAACGGGCCATTAATCTTAAAGCCTTTTTAAAAACTTTACTTGCACTTATTTCTATGAAATTTAACTATAGGGGAAGCTGCTGTACCCACGGACGGTTGTACCTACAGACATTGGTCGGGAAATTCCGGGTATTGTCGAGAGGGATCTTAATTGGGGTTCAACGTGTGTCACAGCCCTCTCCAATACCCCAGAAAGTTTCAACCCCATCAAACAAACATTTAAGATTCTATCACATTTTTTCGGTTTTAGTAGGATCTATGTAAAAAATAACATGAGCAATTTCATTTTTTTTTTCGTCCGTCGTGTATTGTATTATTCATTTTTGTTGTAGGTATCATGATTCCCTATATTTTAAAGTTTTACTTTCTGATATTTAATGTTGTAAAACTGTGGTCCTGTCGATGTGACTGCCTTGCAAAACCATGTGTACCCACGGACAGAAATTTTTAATCTCCTTGGGTCACACTTGAGTCTTCTTACGATGTGAAGTACATCAAAATGGTGCTTTGTCATCAACGTTCGAAATTTGCTTTTAACACTAATGTTGAATTTGAAATAGGGCTTGATGATATAGAGTTGAAGTAACACCCATCTGTTGTAGGATCTTCAGATCGTCAATCCCACCTGTTTTTAGTTGCAGTCGACTTCTCTAGATTTTTGTTGATTTGATCTTAACTGAGTTTTTTGTGATGGGTTAATTTTAGTTAAAGGTTTCAGTTTGCATATAAATTGAAGTTATTATGTAGGTAGATAGAGAGCCATACTATCATGAATCTATTATTTTTTTTTTACCATATTAATTCTTCATAACATCATTAACTCTCTTAAGACTAAGTACCTGGACGACCGAGCCTCGCTCGGCTTTAAAAGAATTATTTTTTGTCAAATTATGTTTTTTTAAGGTTCAATACTTTTCCAAATGTATTTGAAAAGCTTCACGTTAACGAAATATTATGTACTCGACCTTCTTATAGCACTAAAGTAACAAACAAAGAAGATTCTGAATGTAATTAAATCAACATTTTGCTTTAAACTATCTGTTACGTTTGTTTCCGCTATACAATTTTCTTGTCAGTAATTAAAATATTTTGACCTTAGTTTTGCTATGGTGAAATCGGTTTTTAACCGAATACTTCCTTTCATACTATGATGCGTTTCACGATTTTATCCCAATCGAGATTTTCTTTTTGAATAAGTACTTTTAATTTTTACGCCAGAAAATGTTACCTACAGCATGATATCCATCAAAACTGATGATCCACAAACCATTCCAACAAATGATAACAACTGTCTTAACAAAACATAAACAATCTCAAGACATACACTTCTTCGAAATAAAATTTAGATGCGTGATTTAAAAAACATGTTAAACTATTTGAAGTGTAAAAAGAAAATAAATAAATAAAATAAAATAAAATAGGATGATCAAGCAATAGTTTCACTTAAAAAAAAAAAAAATCCTTACATCGATTTACATAATGCTTTTGAATTTGTTTTCAGTCAAGTGTGTTTGAAATTAGCCAAAGTGACCAATATCAGCCAAGCCTGGCAACCCTAAGCAAGTATAAAATTTTAATGCGAGAAGAGACAAATTTTCATTGTTATGGTTGCAAATCGTCTGCCTGATACGTCAACTCACAGTTTACTTCAAGGCTTAACTCAATTTGACTTTATATTAAAAAACTGTTTTTTGTAAAAAATCGCGTTTTTACAGAAAAAACACTGATGTAGATGAAATTAGAATGCAAAACTACAATTAAATCCAAAATTTCATCCAAATCGTTACAGCCGTTTCCGAGATAAGAAATATATATATATACCCACAAGAATTGCTCGTTTAAAGGTATAAGATAACTTTTTAAAAGAGTTCACTGATGTTAAAGATTAAGGAAAATTTATAAAAAGGGGGAAAACCTTCGATTAATTTTCAAAGTTTAATTTCTGTTGGAGATTTTATTTAATGTTATTTTCAATGGATGTTTGAAGTATTTTAACATACAATGGCTTATGAAAATGTATTGAGTACAATTGAGTTCCTCAGACCTAGTTATATATATATTTTATATGTCCATGGGTACAAAGGCACCTGTCCGCGGGGTGAACGGGTTGTTGTACCCACGGACAAAAAAGATGGTTTTTAAGAAAAATTTTTTGAGGTTGAAAGCTTTGAGATTTTCACCTGACAAAAATTGATAACTTAGATGATGATAAGCTGTAAATTCTGGCGGATAATTTTTCCGATCGGTTATCCATTCCCAGAGACCAGCAAAATTAGAAAAGTAAATTTTGTCTGTGGGTACAGCAGCTTCCCCTACAGTGGCTCCCAAAAGTCTTCGTACACCTACGACTTTCAACGAAATAGGCCCCAAATCATTGGTTAGAACTAATATTTCGGAATAAGTATTTAATTATAAGATCTGTGATCAATTTTTAACAAAAGTGCATAAAAAGTTTTTAAAAAATATTAAAACTTAATTTTTTAAAAATCAAAAACCGAAAAGTGCCGGAAATTTTATCTCACAAAAGTCTTCGTACACTTTATAAAATGTCTATATATTATTGAATAATCTAACTTTTGATTAAGTTATTAATTAGTAGAATATCAAACAGTATTCATAACACCTTTTAAACGTCTGGGAATAGACTTCATTCTTTTTCTTTCTTTTTTTAGCGAAATTTCTGAGGAAGTGTTCTACCAAATTTCGAGTATTACTATTTCTAGCTCTATTTTCGTTTTAAAGCCCTATTTTCGTAATCTAGCCTCCAGATATCTCTAAATACGTTACATTAAGCTACAATCTGGAGATTGAGTGGGTATTTTCTAAACTTTAGGACAATTTGCGAGGCACTAGACGCAAACGTTGAAAACCGTGTGCCTCTTATCGTTATTTTGATAAAAGACAAAGTTGTTTCCAATAACCAAATTTTTGGCTAAGAGTTCAAAATTGGTTTTTAAAATATTTAAAGGAACATCATGATTCATTATTTCATCAAAAAATTACAAACTACCAAGTCCTGATGCTGATATGCACCCTCACACTAAAACACCTTCACCGTCCTAATTAACTGATCCAACTAAGTTCTTAAGATTAAGTTCCTAATTTTTTCTTCTACTTACAGTTATACAACAATTTAACCAAAAATGTTGAATTAATTTTTATCTGTAAGTAAAACATGATTCTAAACTGTTTTTAGCTTATTTATCATTGATTTTGGGACGAAAAGCGTAAGCTTTCTGTTTTTCGCATGACCAAGGAAATTTCTGCGGGAAGAGGTCGCATTTAATCCAGCTAATCAAAGAACTTGGCGAACAATTTTAGGTGAAAATTAAATGTAAAATGTTTCATTTAACTCTGCAGAAACTTTTACAGTACTCAAATGTGTTTTTTTCTTAATTTTTTTAACTTTAAATCTACGATCACTTTTTGTCAACTTTGCCGGTTGACCTTTTCTTAGCTTGTTTTCGGTCCGATTCCTTTCTTTAAAGCATTTTATCAAGGACTTTACTATACAAACAAATAAATTAACTAATTTAGAGACATTTCAAACCAATTTACCACTACTGTGGGAATAAAATTCAAATTTTGAATGGCGTTTGCGGTTTTTTACGAATACCAGCCATTTTACAGTAATAAGCAATATATTAAGGAATAAATAAGCAAAAAAATTAAAGCCAAATGACTTATAAAGGTCAACACAATGCAAAAATATTAATAAACGGCATATGATACTTTTAATCATGAATTGTTTCGAAAATATTTGAGTGTACGATGACTTTTGTGGCGTGTTATTTCTCTGTCTCTTCGTTTTCTGACCCATTTCAAAAAAAAAAAAAAAAAATATCCGTCAATATTTTGAAAAAAACCAATGGGTTATATTTAGAATGACATAGGAATGATCTGAAAAAATATCGGACTTTATATTCGAATTCAGTTTTGAGTTATTTTAGTTTTACTAAAAAATTTCAAAGTGTACGGACACTTTTGGGAGCCACTGTATATAAATGTTTTTTTCACATTGGAAGTAAGACCATAGTTTAAGTATCGCTCATTTGGAAGAAGGGTGCCAGAATACGAAGAAATGAAATTTTACAGAAGCTTTTGAAGTTGAACTCTTTAAGACATTTGCTGTAAGAAAAGTTACTTTCCTGTGCTCTCCAGTGGTTAATATTAGAACAAAAATCTGTCATTATTTTCCAAAGATGATAACGTGATTTTGACACCATTTAAGCGAAGAAAAAAGTCGCATTGTGTCACTTTTCTCCCAAACGAGAGATACGTTATTATAAGTAACTTCATCATTGAAGTTTACGGACAATTGAACAAATCAAATTTTATTTTGCATTCGACCGAATAACAAAACTGTTAAAATTCATGGAACAAGTTTTATATAAATCGAAACGACTGCATCCTCTTTCTAAATAGATTAGGAATTCTTGAACAACAAATCATAAACAAATGGTATTTATGAGTTTTAAGCAAGAATATGAACGAACATTTCCCTTTCTGCTATTTTACTTACTTTTCTTATGTTTTTACTCCAAAGACAAATCTTTTGACTCGCGGCATCAAAATTCATTGCAGCATTACATTTATGTTTTCCAAAGTACCACCTAAAGGGCATCCGATTCTTTGTTTCTCGTTGTTATTGTCCTCATATCTTACTGTTGCCAAGCGGAAATCTTGAATAAATCCCCTTTGGCGGAATTGGGATCATATGGCTTTCCCCGAGTGCTTTATTTCCGAAATTCGTGCTGCTGTTTTTAACTCGATTTTTTTCTTGTTGTACTTTCTTTTTTACCCCTTTTTAGTTTTATTTACTCTAACGCTTACTTTCTGGAGGAGAAAAAAAAAAACAATACCTCTCCCCCTCATTTGTTTATTTTGGTTGTTCAACATTGGTTAAAACGTTGCAAATGTTTGCTTGGTCTTTTACACCGTACTTTACACAAATCGTTATATTTTGTAAAAGTATTCGATTTTTTTTTTTTTTGACGAACTATTGAAGTAAACAGCATGCATTCACTTTTTAGCCTACTTTCCCAGTAAAAGTCTGAGAAAGAAGAAAAAAGCATGAAAGAAGGCTTAATGCATCTTAAAAATATCCCGAAAAACAAAAAAAAGTCAAAAATAAATAAAATAATTAGATAAATATTGAAAAATTAAAAAATGGAAAGTAGGGTATTGAGATGGGGGAAAATGTCTGTCGGTCTGTCTGTCTGTCCCCCCCCCCCCCTAATAACTTTTGAATGAATAGTCCGATTCGAACAAACGTTTTTTTGTTCGAAAGATCTCGGCGAGGACATCTCATTCCCATATTTCACTTTTTGATTTGAACTATTTTTTGTTCAGTTTTGAACAGTTCAAAAAAACTTAACATTAGCGCCTATGGGGAAATTCAAGGCAATTCCGAACTGTGAGGTGAATTTGCTTCAAACAAACTTTGTAGGAAAAAACTTTTGATGAAAAATTTTTATGTAAAATATCTTTTTGATTTGAATAATTTTCCGTTCAATTTTGAACAGTTCAAATCCCTTAACAATAGCGCCTACGGGGAAACTGAAAGTCAATCTAGATAACGTACTTGAAGGCGGATTTACTTCAAACAAATTTTGTTGGAAATAGCTCTTGACGCCAAACTCCAGACTCCGACTCCGAGAATTTAGGGGCACCTGACTCCGACTCGACTCCTGTGCCCGATAATTAATCGGACTCCGACTCCCCGACTTCGACGCTGACTTCGTAGCTTTGGCAAAAATTTATACATGTAGGACAGTTGACTGACTCTGATTTTTGGATATTCGACTCCGACTCCTTTATCCGAAAATGAGATTGAGTCCGACTCCGTAGCTATGGTTTTAACTGTGAAATAATTATTGTTGATATGACTTGTTTTTATTTTGACGCTAAAGTTTTAATTTAGGCATTCCGTTTTCGGCGAATAAACTCGAAGTCATTCATGTTTCTACGTAAAGATATACGCAGACGATTTTTTTTTTTGGACAATGAAAATTATTTCTTTAAGTTGATATTTTATTGTTTTTATTTATTTTGGTAATTGCATTAATTCATTTAAAAAAATATTTTTGGCAACAGGGGAAAAATAAACGATTTTTTTTAATATGATGTATTTATTTTAATAAGCTTATTAATTTGAATTATTATTTTTTCGTTTTGAAAGCTGTTAAAGATTTTTTTTAATGGAAAAAAGTGTATTAGCTGTTTTGTTTAAAATGTGCTGCTTTTTTTTTTTTAAAAGATGAGTGAGGAATATTTTATTCCTAGAAATCAGCTTAAAATATTTAAAAAATATATTTGAAACAATTTGCAAATTTTAGCTATTTTTGAGAATATTGATCAGGTACTAGAAAGTAGTATGGGTATATGGGAAAGTAGGCTCGTTTAATTCTAGACAGAACTTCTTGTTAATTTTTATGCTCCTTGTTGTACTTTCTTTTTTTCCCTCCTTTTTTTTTGTTTAATTTACTCTAATCCTTACTTTTCGAAAAAATGAAGCTCTCATTTGTTTATTTTGGTGTTCAACATTGGTTAAAACGCCCGTGGTAAATGTTTGCTCTGTCTTTTACACCGTAATTTACACAAATCGTTACATTTTGTAAAATAATTTAAAAAGTTTTTTGACGAACTATTGACGTAAACAGCATGCATTCACTTTTGGTCTTTATGTTTCTTGTTGTATCTTCTTTTTTATCTCCCCCCTTTTTTTGTTTTATTTACTCCAATCCTTACTTTCCAAAAAAAAAAAAGAAAAAAAAGTAGACCTTATTTGTTCATTTCGGTGTTCAACATTATTTAAAACACTCGTTGTGGAAGTTAGCTTTGCTCTGTCTTTTACTCTGTACTTCCCACAAATTTACATTTTGAAAAAATAATTTTAAATTTTTTTTTCTCTTTTTCAACAAACTGTTGAAACAAACAGCAGACATTAGCTCGTGATTTTAATCTTTACTCTAAATTCTAATAATTATAGTTTACGAAAAGCTAAACAAATGAATCGTCGTTTTGAATATTTTACACAAAATCGCACTTTATTTTTTCTTCAATTCGTTTTCCTTTTCAAAGGTATTAAAAATATGTATTTTCTCCTACCTATGGGTTAACGAGGTTAAAAATAAAGTAGATACGTAATGTTGGATATTGTTGTCGTAATTTTCAAACGAATATCTTTTTCAACACTATTTTATTTTTCATCAGTGTTACAATTACTCTAGTTGTCAATAAACTTTTGCCCAAAAGTGCTTAAACTTTCTTATCGATTAAAATCATTTGATTTTGAAACACCATAGCTGGAGATTTCGACTATCAATCAGATAAGATTTAAGTTTTTCTCACATAACGATCAGAATAGATTTAAGTCTGATGGTGCAATATTGGACGAGTAAGGCATCCACCACAATTTTTATTTTTTTTTCAAAGAAATTCTTGAGCAGTGCGGTCTAACATAATTATGATACAAAACCACGCCTTTTCGTTTGACAATAGCGGGATTAAACTTGCTAGAGATTTCTCAATATGATTACCTTTTTTCCGATCTCTACTACAGTTTTTGCAAAGCATTCTTCTGGCTTACATTTGAAGTACCATCTCCAGATATTTTTTTCTAAGACCAATTTATTATTATCAATATGGGATTCATTCTATACTGCGTTCCCAAATATGTCCACCCATAGTGGCAATTTTTCTGGAAACTCTGACTTTTTATATTTTTGGTCCATCTTTTCTGGAAACAAAGTATTGACAGCAAAAAATACTGATAACGGAGGTAATTACATCACTGATCTTGAACACTTTAACTGACACACGAATTTCTGAAAAAAAAAGAAAGGAAAAAAAAAAAACCCTGTCAGGCAGCTCGCGTAATGCTAAGGTAATGAAGGACAACATTTTTTTTTTAAATTTGCTTTCACTAACTTTCTGTTTTTGACTAATAATACAAAAGGGGAGTCGATAACCTGTATACGATTAAAGTTAAACTGCTAAAAATAATGCACGTTTTTCTAAAAATGCTTTCATGATAGAAACTAAAGAGTTTTACAGTGTTTTCAAAAAGTTAACTAAAGTGAAATTTTAAGATGAATGTGTTTATTTCATGAGTTATTAAACATTAACCAGTTGTCACTTTTTAAATTAAAAATGATGGTTTTTGACCATAAAAACAGCTGTTTTGGAAAACTGCGTGTCCTAAAAAAAATATTCAGTACAATTATGAACATAATTAAAATGCGATGGAAATTTCAATGTAATATGTAAATCAGCTTTCTAGAAAAATGAACATGAGTTTTTTAAATTAATGTTTCGTGAAAATTTAAATTGAGTTACTTTTAATCCACTACTAATACTGTATTTAAATAAAATACTTTCCAGAGATACCCCTCTCTCCCAGGGGTGCCCATCCTTCCCAAGTTCAATAGCGCAAATTAACCGCCAAAATTTTTCTCAACCTTCTTTCCCTTTTTTACTTTTTATTTTTAGCTTTCTTTTTTAATTCGATTTATTTTTTTTTAAATATTTTTATTAATGTATTTCTAATATTGTTTGATTATTTATTTATTTTTAAATTTATTTATTTAATTTTTTTTTATTTTTGATCACTATTATTATTTTATTAGAAAGTTCTGTACTAAACCAATAACATACACACACACAGCAATTAATAAATAAATGAAATAAAATATAAACAGAATAAAATAAATAATTCGATTTTAAAATAAATCAATAATTGAATTTAAATAAATAAATTTATAAAAATTTTAACTCTCCGGAAAAATTTTGATGGCGCAATTCGCGACAGAATCCCCCACCCCTGGGGACTTCTGCTCTTTCCTCCCTAAGAGCAAGGGCGTATCACTCCAAATACCACGAATACCCCCTCAAATAGAGAAAAAAATCCCTTATAACACCCCTTTAATAATTTTATTGGCACAGTCCTGCGCCATGACCCTCCCCCTCCCCTCAGGTAGGAATTCCTATACTTTCCAGTCTCTCTAATATTTATATTATTTTTTTAATAATGTCAAACTTTCTTGTCACCTAGGCACTTTTAGTTCACCGCTACTTATTGAACTAAATTCGTGATTATGTTTCACTGTTTGAACTTTCGATAAAAATATCTGAAGTCTATATACAGAACATGATTTCGTTTGTGATTGTTTATCTTTTATTATTTTTTTTCAGGAATAAACAGCAAGGCAAAGAAACAGTTGATGACAAGAGAAGCGAAATTTCGACAGTTCGAAAGGATGGTGGTGGCGCAAGTAAGACATTTTTCTAGTGATGTTAAAAAAACATTATTCTTATAATGCCACATATTTTAGTGAAATAAATTTAATTTTGAATTTTGTATTTGTAAAGATATACAAGCGTTTTTTTTCTGGAATGTTTAGTAGTAACACTACAAATATTATCATAACTTAAAACAAATCACTTGTAAAAAAAAAGAAACTTTTTAAATTACTGAACTTAGAATTTTACATTATATTTAGCTTTTACCGTAGTTTGCTAATCTTTGGCTATGATCGTTCCCTAAAATGCAGTTGTTCTCTTAAGGTTATGCGTGGTATAACTCAATTGGTACGGTATTACTCAAATTATGTTTAACGTTTCAAATGGCATGAACCTAAAAAAGTAATACACTTCCGGTTTTAAAAAAATCAACTAAAAAATAAGAGTTGAAAGAAAAAGAGAAATTTTGGTAATGTAAAAAAATGAATTAACAATAATTCCAAAGCTTGACTCACTCATTCTTGAATATCCCCGTGAAAGAACCAAAGCTCCCTTTTGGTGGAGCTCGCACCCCACGTGGGGAAACACTGGCTTATTCTTTTTATGTTTTGCGTATTAGATTATAAAAGTTTTTTATTTAATATTTTTTCTATTCAATTCAGTAAAGTAAGTATTCTTTTTATTTTGTTTACCTATTAGCAATCAAAAATATTGTGTACGCATTCTTCCTATCTTATGCATAAAGTTTGAGAATTAACTCAAAAATGCTGACCTTAAACATTTTGTGGGATTCAGTCAATTTATGCTGAATCAGTTTAAGCACAGCATGCTGTTTGAAAACCTTTCTGTTCACTTGAGAGAAACATTGCCCCTTTCGATAAAAGAATGAATAAACCAATTACGAAAATTCCTCTGCTGTGTTTTTGTATCAATGCAAGATATTTACAGGATGTAAATTTAAGAACAAAAATTTTTCAAAAGTTTTTGTGCCGTTATTATGTTACTTTCAGGAGTCCGTCTATTGTAGAATATTAGTAACTAGAAAGTTGCCCGTCAAGGTATGACGGGTAAAAATTGCTTCTACATTTGAACAAAGCCATTGCCTGTTTATTGACATTTTGATAGTTGAAATCGCAAAACCTTAACTTCAGTGGATTAGCCCTGAACTCCAGTAGGTAGCGCTCATTATTCACCATTTTTTCGTTTCTTCATACCCCTAAAATGACACAGTCTTACCAGTAAAACAGTTAAGTTACCAGATCGAGTTCAGCCTTCTAACAATAAAGCCAATACCTGCATATTAAACATTACCAAAACATGTTATCAAATTATCATGCCGTGGCGCGTGTTTCATTGTTGAAACACGCGGGTTACTCGATCAGCGGCTAATATTTGTTTGAGGATTACGATTTTGGTTCACTCCTAAAGTGTTGCAATGTAGCAGCGATTAAATTAGAAATTTTAAATATTTTAGTTTTAGTACATATCTTCCGATGTCATTCGACAATGAGTAAATAAAACTCAAGAATAATAAATAAAAAATAGTTTATAAATGTAAAATGTTATAATAGCTAATTTTCCAAGAATTTTTTTCTATTAAGCGGGATATTCCATTAAACGGGATTAAAATAATTGACATTAACGGTTTGGTATATTGAAAATGTATTGCATTAAACGGGATATTCTTTTATCCGATATTCTGATAAGCGGGCTTGACTGTATTAATAGCTACGTTTGAGGAACATACAATGAGTCACCCAACTTTTCACAAATGTTCTTGCTTTTGAAGTTGTCACCTCTCTAGCTCCTCAGAAAAATGTTAATAAATAATATATTTGTCTCCCTTCCCCTTCCAATAAAAATTAAATCTACGAAACTTACGAAATTTCCAAAAAGATGGGTAATAGGAGAAAACTGTGTGTCATTTTCGGATCCATACATTTTTCATAGGAATCAGCAAAATTGGTGTCAAAAGCATTTTGAAGGGTATTCATTTGCCACTTAGTGTCACTATATGATAAAGAAATCTATACATATAATAAAATAAGATGTTTGTGTGTGTGTGGCGCGCTTCCCGGGAAAACGGAAAGACCTAGAAAGATGAAATTTGGTATACAGGTGCTGTTTTTGCCGAAGATGTGCACCTCGGGCTTTGATTTTTGATATTTTAACCCATTCAATGATCAGCTCGAAACCCCTTAACGCGCATGCCGCAGATAACGAACGGAGTTGCTTTTTGCTACGTTGTAATAACGCTTTTCTCCCCATTTTGCTCTCGGGATTTTAATGTTGTTTTTGCTGTTCAGCTTGCATTCGAAAATCGCTTCGCTTTATTAGTTTTTTGGCACTGAATTAAATAGTTCAATAAAATACCAGGTTGCTAATATGTGCTGAAATATTCATTAAATTTACACAGTACATAACGGGAAAATAATAAACAATAGAGGATAGGACGAAAAGCAATTATTTTTATAACACTAATTATTTTACTGATTTATTCTTCTTTTTGCTTTTATCTCAGTATAGCATTCTTTTCTTTTTATACACTTAAGAAATCAAAACTGTTAAATGTAAGATGATCTACCTTTCAAAAGGGCTCAACAAAACATTCTTCAAACAATTGACTGATCGATCCCACCTGTGAGCAAGGGGTTTGAATTGACAAAAACGCTTTAACTGTGGGAATGATTTTCTAAGCGGATAAAAAGTATTCTTCGGTGCTTTTTGATACATTGTGACCATTCAAAACGACCAATAAACACAAAGACATCTCTTTGCTTTTCGGTTCTTTTATCGTAATTGCGATGACTTTTAAATCCTTTCTGAGTGTCCAAGATATCAGTTACTCAAGCGTGGGAAGTATTTTAAAGATAAATGATTACAAAAGATCAAAACTTGCGGCTAATCCCCTATTTCCCTAAAGGATACTTTTGTGCATGCAACTAAAAGCCCCCAGCTGAGAGAGGAATAACAGAGACTGTCTGGGCGGATTCCCTAAGGAGATGTTCCCCTTGGTGTCTTGCGGTCAACCCTTCCACATTGTTTTCTTACAACAAAACGGTTTGAATCAGGAAGGAATTTCAAAGCAAGCTTTACTGCTTGTATTTGAGAACATGTATTCAGAAGAAAAAAAAGGAAAATCTTGCTTGAAATCGAGTCGGATTATTTTTCTTATTTTATGAAATATTTTGATAAATTTTAGTTAGTTTCATAGGATTATTTACTAATTAAAGCAACTTGATTATTGAAAAGAAACCAAATATTTTATTTCTATTTTTAAAATCTCATAAAAGAAGGTGCAATTAAAACATTGGACCTATTTTAAAACAATAAATAAAATCTGAAAAAGAAAGGGAGAAAAGGAATGTTTCGTTTCGTATGAGTAAAGCGAAAAGAACTCAAGATATTATAATTTCATTTGTACTGAAGTATATATTTTATGTTTTGCATGGTCAACTATTACGTATAATCAATGCGGTTGTCATAATTTTTGTTTGTGAAATGAAAAATATTCAAAACTATATCAATAAAAATCCATCAAAGGATGCCGCGAATATAAAAAGTTAAAATTTAAGTTTGAAAATATCACGATTTAAAAATAAATAAATAATAAAAAATAATAATAGTATACAAATAAATAAAAAGCGTAGTAAACACGTTATAATTTTAAAAAAAAAACATACTCGTATAAAATTAAGATGTGTAAGATAATTTTTAAAAAATGTTGTGTAAAATAAATTATAAAATTTAAGGATCTTGAACAATTTAGTGAAGGTTGTTTGTGTAAGAAGGTGGATTTTTGATAACAAGAAAAAAAAATCTGTTTATTTGCTTTATTCAGGCATAGAAATATTGTTAAATGTGTAAGGAAATATTTTCACACTTGTTCATCAGGAGTTCAAATGCCAGAATGCTAAGAAACAAAGCTTCCATGAAAAGATAAAAATATAATGCCTGATTATTTGAAGCATTATACGTGTCCCATCCAGGAGTACTTGAAAGGTTAATATCTTAGTAAAATAAAATAAATTACAACAAGTTTCGTGAAATACTGTAAGTTACATCCCTTTTGTCTAAGGAAAGGAACTTGATTACCGCTCCCCTAAAAGCACCAGAACCCAACAGAGAAGCGCAGTAACAGGGTTCTGCCCCTGGAAGGATCGCCGACACATGTTCGGCCGAGGCAAAAACTGCTAGAAACGCCGTGACGACACAGGTTCGTCGAAGGCAGTTAGGAACCATTTTCTTGCGACGAGCCTGAATCGGCCGGGGCAGTATTAACACAAACTGCGCGGCCGATCCTGTATCGGCCGGGGCAAAGAATGGGTTAACTAGAAAAAAAAGTTATTTAATGTTTTATGTGTTTTTTTTTGCACTTTTTAGTACTTTTTACCTCACAGACCCCGAACCAATCGCATCACACAAATATTTTTTGTACTGTAGTGTAGGAAGTTTAATTTTAAATATGATGAATGAAAAAAAATTGAAGACAGGGCAATTTTTGTATTTTTTACGAATTTTTGAAAAAACCTTTAATTTGCAGTTTTTCCCGGGTTTTATTTTTTTCTAATATCATCCTGCGAGAAGTATCAAAGCCTCATTTCTAAAATTTAAGTTGGTAATAGTAAAAACATTTCGCCCTCTTCAGAAGAAAAAAGTTCTTAAGAATAAGCAATAGTTTTTTTTTTACATTTTTTTAAGGCTGAACACATCATGTCTTTCCACGCATCGGTCGAAAAAAGGTTCTTCATTCCTTTATGCCTCTGACGTCACTACTTGGATTTCGATTCGATATTTACGACGGAATCTTAATCGCAAACACTTTTAATCTTTTTTGTTACTATATAGCTTACTTCTACATTTTATAACGTGATGACCACGTGTTTTTCCGGCAGCGCTTGCTTTTTTTTTCTTTTTTTTTGTTTTATTTAGGGATTGCATTTATTTATTTTTCCACCCCCCCTACCCCCAAGCTGGACGTTTTGCTGTATCTATAAAACGAAACATTTCATAGTTGTGCGCATTTAATTCAATAAAAACAGCGAGATTTTCTTTTCTTTGTCAAACGCTACTTTTTGCACACTACAGGGAATTTTGGAGATAACTTTTTTTTTTGCTCGAGTTAAATAAAGAAAGCGGTTTTTTGAGTGATCTTTGTTTTTATTATGAAATGGGCGGGGAGGTTAAAATAAATAGAGGTGGATCGTAAAGGTAGATAGCCGCCGAAGGCGTCAATCTTGCCATAAAAATGTGAATGGCACAAAAAAAAAGATAGAGATGGATTGATTAATACTGCTGCCAAATTTATTTAAACAACCACCGAAGGCGGCAAACGCTAAGTAAAAAGGTAAAGTTAGCCAAACAGCTGCCGTAGGTGGCTGCTTGCATAAAAGGCGAATGGCGTAAGAAGGCGAACCAGCTGGTCGCCGCAGGCGGCGAGTATACAATAAATTTAAACTGACCATACTAATGTCCAAACCCGCGCAGAGCATCTGCTCTCTCTTATTTTCTCTTAAAAATTTAAGAAGAAATTCCGTCGAGAACTACCCGAGTCAGCTTTCCCGTTATAAAAATAGACTTTCTGGTACCTGATCAATATTCTTTTAATTAGCTAAGACAATTAGACTAAGCAATTTATGTCAAACATAGCGTTTTAACATTTAAAACTGAATTCTAAAAGCAAAATATGCCGCTCTTTTCTGAAAAATGGAGACGCAAAAAATAACTAAGCAAAAAATAAAGCGCGCACCTTCGCAAATACATAATGCAATGCAAGAAATACATCGACAAAACAGTCAATGTATTTTTTTAAATAAAAGTTATTTTTTTGGGTCTAAATAAATAAATAACAAAAACACATCAAATCAAGTACATTTGATTTTAAAAAATTGTCTTCACTTCTTTCTTTTTGGGAAAAAAAACTAAAGTACCTTTTAATTTATGTTGCCAAAAATTTAAATAAATAAATAAACAAATGTACTTGGAAAAAAAGTAAGTAATAAAATGTTCTCATAAGTAAATAATTTTGGTTAATAATGAAATTCTCTGCACATTTCTTTTTTTTTCTTTAAAATATTTAAATATTCCGAATTTTCTTCCTTTTCCGGTTGCCGAAAATGTGATGTAAATAAATTAAAACTTTAGAATCAAAATAAAACTAAATCACTCAACAACCAATCAATATACATTTTGAAAAAAGTAGTATTATTTGCAGTTAACTATATTTAAGGGGAACAGAGTTTGGGATAATAAATTAGTTTTCGTTTTCGATCACAACCAGTGGCGGCTCGTGCCTTGAAAAAATGAGGGGGCCCGGACTATCATGGGTACACTTACCCCCCCCCCTTGGTTTTTGAAAAAAAAATAATTAAAAAATTTTTTTTTTTTTTAGTATTTAAACTTTCTTGATTATTTTTTTGTTAAATTACTGAAGTCAAATTCATTTTAGCAACTAAATTAAAATCGTGAAGAAGTAATACCTTTTAAGGTATATTCAAAACAAATATAAAAATAATCTAAAAAATAACGATTGCTTCTTTAAATTGTCGCTATAGTACGCTAATTACTTGAAGACAAAGAGTCAAGAAAGGAGCAAACGGTGTAATCTTGTGCAAATTACTGTATGTTTTTTATTTTACATTTCCTGAATCACGTAAGAACATTCAAGCTATGTGAAAATAAGAGCATACAGGTAGAATAAAGGTCTCTGCGAATACTGTTGTAAATATTGAGGTTCAATACATTGGTTTTGAGGGGGGGGGGGGAGCTCAAACACGCACGCACAGATAATCAGCACCTCATTAATTTTATACTTTTTAACAGATAATCTGTCGATTATATGCAGGAAAATACGGTTAAATCTTTTTTTTTTTAAATTTCAATCACGTACGCACAAAAAAAGGGAAAATGAATAAAAAATTTCAAATTATTGTCTTCTGAAAAAGGTGAGGGGGCCCGGGCCCCCTCTGATCACAACTAAAAAAATGTCTTTTTCCCAACCACTGGGTCAAATGGAAGTTCTATGTAGTATTTACTTTATGTTCCGTGTATGTGTTGTCTTTAGTGTTAATGTGGTAGTTATTATTTTTTTTAATTTAAAAATCATTTCCTTCGTTCATAAAGAGTATTAAGACAGCATCCACAAAGAAAGTTCTTTCAAAGGTTATGTTTACGAGAAAGAAAACTTTAAATGCCTCCAAAGCAAACAAATAATAAAACATAACAAATATGGAGTGTGTATAAGTTTTATCAACTAAATATCATTACATAAAACTTAACATTTTAGGGTTTTGTTTTTTTTTATGTAGTTATCCAGAATTAACTATAGGAAAGTACTCCGAATCGACCTAATCTATGTTTCCTGAAAAAAAAAAAAAAAAAAAACAATTATTTCACTGCATAACGTAATTAAATGCTTTAATATTAATCATTTTGCACTATATCTATCTCACCTTACAGGAAAACAACGCCTGAAATTCACCACCAAAAAAAAAAAAAAAGAGAGAGAGAAAGATGTAAGCTTAAAGCTTTTGTTTTTCTTCCCCAGAATAATTAACTATGCCGCAGATGTTGAGTTCCAACTGTTTCCTTTTTCGCAATAACAGAGAAAAAATCTTATAAATAAAAAATCTCGTAAATAAGATATTTCCACTGGCGTGGTTCCCAGAAAGAAACGAATTATGCTTTCATCTTTCTTTAGAAGTATCTTTTCAGTATAAAAAGAGATAAAAACAAACAACTAAAGTATTGCTTTTGTAAATCATATAAGTAGGTAGAAAAACTCACTAGAATCAGTTTGTATTATTCCGTAGGGAGAAATAAATAAAAATTTTGAGCTCAGATAAAATACGCCGGAATCTTTTTATTGCAGTAAAACGATTTCTGACAAAAAAAAGGAAGGAAAAAAATCATTTCCGTTTCTTTTGCAGGGTTGTTTTCTTCGTTTTTTCTAAATAAATGATCATTCCCCATTATTCAACACTTTGTTGCCAAACATTGAAAGAGAAAAAGAGTTTAGATGGGATAGGAAAAACATACTGCAACGTACTCCCAAAATGGTGATATCTTAAATTATTTTGGATTTTTCTTTAGCTTTAGGATATTAAATACAGGAAACGTGTTTCAAAGAGACATTATTATAACTCAAAAGTTATTTTTATGAGAAATACTTGTTTTAATATTGAGGCATCTACTCAACATTACGTCCCATCAGAAAAAAATATAATTAATTAAAGTTTCACTCATTTTTTTTTTGTTTGCTAACTATCATTTTCTTCAAAAAGAGGCGAAATGTTAAATAACATAGATCGAAAAAACTATTTTTAACTACAAAATTAGTAATAGTTGTGCAATTCCATGTTACGGAACAGGACATTTGAAGTACATGTAGGTTTGTTAGTAGATTTTATTTCATAAACACAAGTAAAAGAAGCTAGAAATTTAATTTTTAAGAGCAACAAAAAAGATTGATCAAAGGAACTATGTAACACATTAAAAGTTAATCATATTGAAAAAAAAAATGAATGATATGCAATAAAATGCCTGTGACGGAACCGGACTCATACGAGTCCCGTTCCATCACGGGCTTTTTATTCCATATAATTCAATTATTTTATTTAAAAATTCATTTTTTAAAAATTTTTAACGTTATATGTAACTCCTATGCCAAATGTTAGATGTTAATTTGTGCTGGTGCTATCAAAAATGAATTTTCTGGTTTGTTTTGTTTGTATTTAGGAAAAAAAATCTACTAATAAACGTACTCTGAATGTCCCGTTCCGTTGCATGAAATGGCTCAGTTTCCATGAAAGAGCGCGATGAAAGTAGTACTGATCTTCTGGGAGATTGAAGAAATAAATTTTCTTTCCATGAAAACTTAGTTCAAAAGATATATCTTACTTTACATGCCAATGAAATAGAAATAGAGTCACATGATATTTCAACAAAGTATTGAAAATAAGTTAACAGGAAATGGAATTTCAGCATAAATGCGCCTTATAACAAATACCTAAATAAATTTCTTGGTGTGCGAGGGAAGATAGAAACATTTTTATGTGTTTTAATTTACTATTTTTATATCAAACGAACTTGATATTTTACTGAAAAATAATTAAGCTCACTTAGCATTATAACTAAAATTATCTTTTCAGGTTTTATATTTATTGAAAGAACATTGATGAACTTAACTAAAGATTCGGGCGACAACGTTAGAATGCGCTGTGAAGTGAGGGGTGATCCTGTGCCGAAAATTCGATGGTACAAGAACGAAGCCCCTTTAGAACAAGAGAGGGGCAAAGTGGAAGTCAGGAAGTACACAGTTTCCGATGGGCGAATCGGTTCACGCCTCAGGATCAATCATGTGGACATTCATGACACTGGGTACTACAAATGTGAAGCCTCAAACGATTGGCATACTGTGGAAACCACTGGAATATTGGTCGTCAAAGCTGGTAAGTAGATATTTAAACTTATACTATGAATGTTGAAAAGCTGTGTAAAGCAGAGATTCAGACAGTTGAACATAAACAAACAGGTTTAATACGAAACATGGGGACACAAATACAGCAAGACATAGAGACAAATACTGAAACCCGGTAAACAAGACTGTGGCATTTTATATACAGTAGAGGGCGGATTCTCAACTTTTAATGAACTACTATAAAGAGCAATAAGCTTTCTCTTAAGTCTGATGGTGGATTAAAAAAGGGATTTTACGAACTCCGTAGAAAGCTGCAAAAGTCTTTTCCAATCTTTACTAATAATAAAGCTCTAAGTGTCTCTGTCTGGATGTCTGTAGGATGTCTGGATCTCTGTGATCTGCATAGCGCCTAGACCGTTAGGTTGATTTTCATGAAATTTGGCACAAAGTTAGTTTGTAGCATGGGGGTGTGCACCTCGCAGCGATATTTCGAAAATTCGATTTTGTTCTTTTTCTATTTCAATTTTAAGAACATTTTCCGAAGCAAAATTATCATAAGATGGACGAGTAAATTACGAAATTATCATGACGTGGAATGGGAGAGCGAATGAACATAGTCAATTGGCGAGAAATTCGTCATCCATTATTTGTAAATATACAGGTGAACCGAATGACCTATTAATTTTCAACTACGGGCAAAGTCGTGCGGGTACCACTAGTAAGGAATAAGCACAGTTCTTGCTTTTGAACCAATAGGGAAAGCGATTACTTCCAACAATGAATGAATCAAACAAACGTCGTAAATAATTTTATAAAATATTTGGCAGCGATTTTAATTTTTTTCCTTTCATTTGGATAGTTTTTCGAAATATTAGGAAGAGGGGAGGGTCGGAGGCTTTATTCTGTAAATTTTCACTACATTAATTTGTCAAGATGCAATAGCAGAAAACATTAAATAACATTAGGGGAAGAAATTGGAGCTCACAAACTTTTCTCCTGTATTTTTGGAGACTGAAGTTTCAAAAGCTGAAATTAATATGACCTTCAATGATTCCATGGAGGAAGATGTTTCGAAAAATTTCCTTTAAGAATTTTTCCGAAGTTGAAGTTCTAAAAATGCAGTTTAAGGTTACCCTGGGTGACCTAAAAGATAGGAATATTTTCGTTGGGTGATGTAAAAGAAGGGAATATGTTCGTTGGGTGACGTAAAAGAAGAGAATATGTTCTTTCTCTCTCTCCTCTTTGGTTACATCTCAAAATTTCATACGTTTCTGATAAAAACGCGGTGAGTACCTCTCTTTTTGATATATAAACCAGATGAGTAGGGAGAGGAAAGTAACAGAAATAATCCTTCAAAAATATCTGGATCTTCTCCTGGTATTTACTCTTTTCAGCTTTCTTCAGTTCTGGTTTCAGTAGTTAATTGTTTTAAATTACGCACTGATCATATTACACTAGCTATAGTGAAACAAAAATGTTTTATAGCTAAAAGAAATAAATAAAATGAAGTGAAACAATATACTTTTTTTTCAAACAAATCATAGACTAATTTGAATACAAACATGTTGCTTTCTAAAACTGCTCCCCTTTTTTCGTTCGAAATGTAAAAATGTATAAATGTGATTACACTTTACGTTATGCAAAAATGGATAAATGCAATTACGTTACATTATGCAAGCATGAATCAATGCAATTACGTTAACGTTATGCGTTAAAGTTAACGTTAAATTGCTACCGGATCAGAAATGATTGGAAACAAATAGAACAACAATGTAGCTTTGATTCAATTAAATCCTGAAAAATGTCTCCCGAGTACGAAGTTTATTTATTATTCATTTAAATTTTCATTTATGCGAAAATGTGCAAATTGTGTATTAAGCGCAAGAAAATTCTTTACAAGATGTAAAATTTAATTTATTATGACGCGTCATTATTAAATCTAAACTAAACGTTTGAGAGAATGTCCATAAATGTAAGCTTTATTATACATTTATGTGTTTTTTTCTAAAAAAATACATTTCTTTTCAGATAAATTGTTCAATTCTTCCCAACATTAAAATAACAAAAACACATAATAAAACTTTCACATCGCTTATGCGTATTTAATGTTCGGTATATTCATATTTTATCTATATAAAACAAAATTACATACCTCGCATTGTTTTGAATAGAAGAAACGACTCAGAAGAATTGAATGAAATAGTTTTTATCGTCTGCAAAAAATCGTTTTTCTCTCGAGAAAAATGATTTCTACTTTTGATCAAATGAAATGCGATGCGGAAAACTAACTGTGATCTATTTCTTGAAATCTATTGCATTCAATTTGAATAAAGTATTCAGTCGAAAATAAGTGGATTCATTCATATTACGATTCAAAAGCAATATTTATTGATATATATGGATGATTTTTCATAGTAAATCCCGAAAGCAATATTCTTCTCTTTTAAATGGGAGTTTATATATTTTTATAAGATAGCTGTGTTACATTTTTGGTTCGCTCTTAGTTTCTTATGAATTTAGTGGATACATTTAATTTAAAATTCTATGACAATTTCGTTATGTTTATTTAATTTTAAATTTTGATAAAATTCATGCCAGAAATGGGTAACTTATATGTTTTTTATTAACGTTTATTGTTTGAAGTGCATTTAAGTTTTCCATTATTATTTTGTTTTCTGTTTTTTTTTTTTTCGTTTTTTTTTGCCCTGATTTTTCCTTTTGTTGTTTTACTTTCGTGTCACTTATTCATGCGTGCCGTGGTACTTTTACATGTTTGGTTTAGGCTCGTAATAGATAATTGCTATTATTATGGATCGCGGAATTCTAAGAGTTTGGAATTACTTGGATTAAAATAAAAAAAAAAATCCTAACACGTGGTAAAAAGTTTATTATTATTTATAATACTGGTTAAAAGCTATACTGCGCTGTTGTGTTTTTAGATATATCCGTTTCTCAAGACCTTAAAATGAGGGTGTTTCCTTCAGTCAAAAGTACAACTTTTTGTCACAGAAATTGATGGAATAAGCAAAAAAAAAAAAAAAAAAACATGGAGCCATTAAAAACTTTTATTTTTCCAACAATTATTTTTACTTATTTTTTTAAATGTCCGATTTTAGATAGAATACTTGGTCTTTATGACGTCACAAGTGATGTACTTTGGCGCGCTAAATGTTTGAGCTTTGCTGTCAACCACGTTTGCAGGTCATGATAATTTGCGCTGTGCACTAATGGCATCAGTGAATGGCATTTCATCACTTGTGATGTCATGTCCGGAAGTGTAAAAATGAATTTCAATATGCGAACCGATCAAAATAATTGTTAAAAAATATTAAATTTTGTCAAATTATTTCAAAAATGGTTAAATCCTAGTATTTTAAGCACGCTCTTTCAGAAAAAAAAATACTTTAAAAACTTCGGAAACGACCCCATTGTAAGCATAAAAAGCTCAAAGAACGGCTTCACGCCAGGCGAGAAGCAGAATAGAAAATGCATACTGTCAGCTTGATTAGGACATCCTGATGCTGTATTTTCCCTCTTGATAGTGGTAATCAACCGGATAAACGAAAAAAGAGTTGGAAAAAGATGATATTTCATTAAAGCTCATAAAATCTTCATACTGGTAGCTATAATTACTTCCCGACAAGGATTACCTCATGAGGGCTGCGGTGTTCGACTTGAACAGATTTTGGGGTGAAGGAGTGGGATACAAGAGCCGAAGGTTTTAAAATTCAAAGAGTAGGTGTCGGAGTCAGTCATCTTCCCTCCGAGTCCACACCCAGCCATAGCTGCGGAGTCCGAGTTTCCCCCTCAGTTCATAGTGGTTCCTATTTATTCCAAAATATTAGTCAATGTTATTAATAGGTGTAAACATTCCGTTTCACGGATTCTCTGGCGAAAATCCGCTATGTTAATTCCTTAGTATCAAAGGACGTCTGTGCCGAATTTGGCAAAGATTTGATGCAAACTGTTGATTCGTATAATGAACATACACAAAAACACACGTATACAACCATTTTCATATATATATATATATATATATATATATATATATAGATGGATAGATAGAAAAACTGGAGGAAAACACACGTATACAATCATCAAAAAAAAAAGTTTAAAGTTTTGCATATTTTTTAGAAAATATGTTTTGGGTTTACAACTTTCTTAAATCCGATAAGTACTTTTTCTTATTTTTTAATGTTTTTTTTTTTTAGTTTTGATACTATGTTTTCTTCAGCATTTAAAATGAAAAATTGCCTTTGTAGTGTGCCACAGACATCCATTTTTCCAACCAATTTAACAAAACAGCGACGTTAAGTTTGAAGGAAGTATTTTAAATTCATAACATGGTACGAATAAGTTATGAAATCTAAATAAAACCAATATTCAGCGTTTTCCTCACAACATAAACAAATAGTATTTGTGATTTTAAACAGTCTAACAATGGACGGTTTAAGATTTACAAACCATTTGCAAACGAGGCAGGAAAGGGAAATGTAAACAAAGGAGGATAAATGGGGGAAATAAAACTACATCGTCTTCTTTAAATGCTGGAAAGAACAAGGAATATAGCCAAAGATTTTTCCATGGTTCCCCCATTATGCAAACATTTCAGCATGATATATTTTCTTCTCTAAGTACACGATTTACTCTTTCTGTCTCTATCTGCCTTTCCTTGCATTGCATATCTGACATTTGAACGAAAACTTAAACATCTACATTTGCATACAAAGAACAAAAAGTTATATATTTTTTAATAGTTATTCTTGAAAATCTATAAAATGATGTTATTTTGCTGACTCAATACGAAAAAAAAAGTAGTTTTGTCATTCGCATTTCGGGCCATGCAAAATCATAAATTTCGTTTTTTTGTCTCTTTTCTTTCTTTCATAATATTTTCAGATTTATTATAATGTTTATTCATCTTTCTAGCTTAAAATTTGTAGCATAAAACAAACTATTTATTTTTCTTAAAAACCGATTTTTTTTCTCATTTTTGTTGATGTGAATTAATTTTATCATTATTTCAAAGAATTAGTGTTTGATCGAATAAAGATTTCAGCAAAACAGTACCAAACTAATTTATTTCTCTAATTGTAATCGTTATTGACTAATGCATCCAAAATCGGTTAGCAAGAAACCTTTTTAGAAAAAAATTTCAAAGTAATAGAGACTTTTCTTTTTCAATGAAGGCAATTTAATGTACGCGTCGAAGAGAATCAGATAGATTAGTTCCCCAAAGTAAAAACTGAAGTATATAGGGTCTGGTGGGGTAAAGTGGTCATAAAATCGTAGGTTTTCAACTTTGGTGGATAATAAATACAACAAATTATTTAAACACTTCAACTTTTTTTGTCGTTATTTTACATTGCATTATTAAAGAACACAGTACATTGAAGTTTAGAAAAAAAATATTGATTTAATTAGTTTTATAACACTTTCTTTTCCCTTTGTATTTATGACCACTTTACCCCATGGGATGGGGGAAAGTGGTCATAGCATGGGGTAAAGTGGTCATAGTTAAAAATAAATGCAAATCCGTATTAAATAATCATAATATTTGTATATTTCAGTTATTTTTATGGTTACAAGTATATGCACTAATATATGCGTGTATTCACGAATATGTACGTGTCGTGTAAACATGAGTAATCACGTTCATATATGAGTAGATACC
This sequence comes from Uloborus diversus, assembly GCF_026930045.1. Classification (NCBI taxonomy): domain Eukaryota; kingdom Metazoa; phylum Arthropoda; class Arachnida; order Araneae; family Uloboridae; genus Uloborus; species Uloborus diversus. Next base: position 46,414,572 of record NC_072736.1, read on the forward strand.
GTGCATACCTGAGTATATACATGTATAGTAGACGTATATACGCATATATGTACAAGTGTACATGTGGGTGTATACATAACTGTACATAAATATATACGGGTATACACGAGTAAATTCGTGGATGCATTTAGTGCGTGTTTGAACGTGTCTACTCTCGTATATACATGTATATATGGAAGCATGAGTATATACGTATGTATACGTATAAATACAATTATATACCTGAAAACACAATTAAATACATATATGTACTGGTGTATACACTTACATTTACGTGTATACACCAGTACATATATGTATTCACGAGTATATACGCTTAACATACACGTATGCTTACAAAGCGAATCCAAGCTCTTGGGCAAAAATCTAAGGGGTGTGAGAGGTGAGGATAAAAAGCAAAGAATAATAAGGAGCTTATGGTCGTTGACACGCTACATGCACACAAAGCCAGAAACTCATGGATGCAAAACAGGACACACAAATTTTTTAAACAAAGATGATTTTACTCAAAATTTTAGTTTTTAAGAAATATTTAGAGCACTTGTTAAAAGTTATGGCCCGTAGTAGTTCTAATACACGCATCGCAACAAAGGCGCAGTGACGGATGAAAGATTTTCAAAAGTCTCGTTATTACAACAGAGAGTGCTTTGTGATTGCGATGCATGTATTACAGCTACAGGCCGCAAATTTCTTCAATCACTTTAAAACTTTCTTACGACCTAAAGTGTTGTGCAAAATTGTCTTAGTGTAACAAATTTGTGACCTGTTTTGCATCCATCAGTCTTTGGCTTTGCGTGCATGTAGCGCGTCAGCATTGTGTTTGTCCCCAAAGCAGAATACTACTAAATTTGCGACGTACATCGCAGAACAGATGCCTGAGCTGCAGAACAATTCTTTTCAAATGTGAGAGGAAGACTGATAAATTTTCTGCAGAAATTCTGCAAATTTCAGTAAAACTTCTGCCGAAAATCTGCAAAAACCGCGGTGCCGAAAATCTGCAGAAACTGTGGTGCAGAAAATCTGTAGAAACTGTAAACTTTCTACAAATGAGGCAGTGAGAAGCAAAGTGATGCAAGTGAACTATTTTAAGTTTCGAGTAAAACGCGTTTAAAGATCAGATCCTAGGTAGGCTTTCATAACGAATCGATTATTGCAGAAAAGGCATAAGTCACATTTTTTTTTCAAAATTGAGTTAGCTTTGGTTTTCCCATGTTTGTATGTAGAGGCATCGATTGGTGTAGCAGAAAAGTCAATCCTTGTACAACAAAGCACTTTATTTTGGGGTCACATTTTTCGTTTCGTGCAGAACGGACATAAGTTCCAGACTTATGCCTTTTTTGCACTAAACGTGAGGGAAGAAATAGTAAGACGCTATGGCAAAGATCATAGAATAACTATATTTTTCGGCAAATGAAGTAAAAACAAATAACTCTTTTGATCTAGCGTAATCTGGGTAATGGTATGTTCGTCAGCTGAGGGGGGAGGGGGATTCAAAATCACGGAATCGGAATGAAAGTCGCTAATTTCTCAGAGGTTCTATTAACATCAGTCTATTAACTGCGAAAAAACTGGATGCTTTCAGTGAGATATACGCTGGTCAAAATAATAACAATGCAGGAGACTTTTTGTAGAAATAACACTGAAGAAATTTAACAAGATTGCTGATAATTTTCCTCTGGGAGGACAATTGTTTGTCCTTTGCGACCGGGATTTTAGGATAGTAGAAAGAACATTAAACAGATATGACATATTATAACCATGTGTCTTAGAAGCCGATGTCTTATAAGTGAAATCCCGAAATAACATAAATATTTTTTCACCTTCAAATCTGTTGAAAACAATGAAATTTATAACTGCTAAGACAGATGCCCTTCATTTTTTAAGAGGAATACTTACCTCTCAAATTGAGATTTTGGAAAAAGATTCTACTGGGCGACAAATGTTTTAATTATCAACATTCATGATGTTTAAATATTCGATAGAACAGAGGTTCCCGAACTTCAGACCTCCGGGGACCCCCTCCGGAAAAATCACGAACTTCGCCCCCCCCCCTCCCTTGGCGCGGGCTAAAAAAATGATTTGACACAGTTAAGTCCATTTTTTTCTAACATATTTTTACGCTTTTCTTCCTTTAAATTTTTTATTCATAGTTCCGTATATTTTTCAGAAGTTTTGTCTGGTTTTCATTTTTTGCATTATATTTTGAGTAATGGAAGTAAAATTCTATTTGAAATTCAATTAGGAATAAAAATGTGATCACCAAATTTCTACAACAATTTTACAAATAAATATGAACTTATGAAGTTAGTAAGCAAAACACTGTTAGCCTAGTTTAAGTGTGTTAATTTTTCATATGAGTTGTATTTTTCTGGCATAGTATTAGGCTTTTAATTATTTACTATGACTCTGGCAAACCACCCTGGCAGCGTCATAATGCTATCATTAGGACCTGCGTAGTCTTCACAATGTTGCCTGCTTAAATAATAAATCTGTTTCACTTGATTTACACTTTCATCACTCTAAACTAGTTTTTCAGGATATTTATTGCAGAAAGGGCATAAGTCCAAATTAAAAAAATAATAATTTCAGTGATCAAATGAAACGTAATTTAAGGTGAGGGAATGATCCTACTTGTGGCTAGATTAGTCAAAAATCTTCGTAGAATTTAGTTCATTTCTGAATGAAATAATCCCTTTTTATTGATTCCTGAAAAGTTGCATTAGTTGGATTTCTGCCCTTTCTGAAATAATCGATTTAAATATCTTCCAACTCAAGATCGAATTTTGCAAAAATTCTGCAGATTTCTTAAAATTAGAAGAAAATTTAAAATTCTCGTAAATTACGATTAATTCGTGGAAAGCTATTCGATTAGTCCTTTCGATAAGTCGATAAGTGTAATTCGATAAGTCCTTTGTAGGACTTTCCTAGTCGATCTTCATCCACTGCAATTTCGGCCATACACGAATGTTTTGGAAACATGCTATTATTGAAACACGTCCATCGCCGGAAATTACGTGTCTTGTTTGAGTTTCAATCCCTTTGCATCCAGAAAATATTTTAATTACTTAGAAAGTTTTGAAGTGTTTATATGCAACCCAAACTCGACTCAATTTATTTTTTATATTAGTAGTTTACTTACTTTGTTACATTATTTTAATTGCTCCTTCATGCCATGTAAAATTAACCAAAAAAAAAAAATGTCGTTTGCCACCTAGGTCCGGGTTTTTAAAAAAAATTTGGTATCTTTGCTCTTTCTGTGCATTTTAGAAAGCAAACAAACTATTTTTTTAGAATCTCAATTCGGTTTAGGTTTTACACCTTGTTGAAGTTTTTTTGATTTTATACTTTTCATGGTCAACTGATTTTCCAAATTTAGTGCTCTTTAATTAGTCATTTGGTTGAAAGCTGTCATGTTTCCGGAAATATATCATTTCCACAGAAATAAGTAGCAACAGTCCAGTTTGAAAAAGAAAAAAACTCCTATGTGAAACTATTTTGATTTTTGGCACCCAATTTGTGGAAAACGTCACGTTTTTTCGCGTACAATGCTTGAAGTACTTGCAGAACAATTTTAGTCAAATGATTTTACGTTGCAGAACATCCTAAAGTATTCTGCTTTGGGGGTGTTTGTGACCATATGTTCCTTGTGATTCTTGCTTCTTATCCTCCCCTCTAACATCTGTTAAAATTTTTCCCAAGAGTTTAAACTAACCCTGTATACTTGTATGTCATATGCTTGTATGTAAGTGTCTACTCGAGTACATACGTGTATACACGTATCTACCTGAGTATATAAGTGTTCGTATACATACGAGTAAAAGCAAGTATATACTTGTATAGTCGAATGTATATCTGCATAGATAAAAAATACCCATATCGCAGATACCCATATACGTATTTATTGGTGCATTTATGTGAATACGTTTATATACGCGCCTGCATGAGTATATGCGTATGCATACGTATGTACTCGTATATTTAACCCCATTTACGGTAAAAACAATACATATTAAGTGAAATTAATATTTAATACCTTATACATAACTATTAAGTGACATTAGAAGAACAATATTCGTTAAGCCTAATATTATGACCACTTTACCCCATCTTACTGAAATTGTTCTAAAAACTGATCTAAAATATATTCAACTAACTGCTAATGAGTAAGCGATCTTAAGACATGTAGGAAACTTCCTGTGCCGTTAATCTGTTCATAATTCTAACAAACAAAATTTCCCAAAGAAGTTAAAAAAGGTGTTTAGATTTTTAAAATTTTCATATTTACACAAATAATTTTTTTTACCAAATAAAATTTTGCCAGTTTTGGAAATTTTGTATTCAAAATGTAGTTTCTAACTCCCCGAACCTAAAATAAAATTTTCACATTCATTCGAACATTTATTTCCAAGCTATAGTCATTTATTTGACGTATGACCACTTTACCCCATTGACCACTTTCCCCCACCAGACCCTATTAAAGTTACCTAAGTTGACTATCCCTTATTACTGCATCAAATCGTTTAAGATCGACAATATTTCCGTGAACGAGAAAGCATTCAGTTATACCACATCAGTGCGCTGTTAAAAATTTGGCAAACTTTTGTGGTGAATATTACTGTAAAATGGAGTGTTTACAGTACAGAAAAAAATTGCTGTGAATTGTACCGAAGAAAATAACAATTACAGCGCCAGTTGATACACCGCGTACCTTTCAGTGCGAAGCAAATAACTCCGTATTTCTCTTCATTCCATGTTTCCCAACTGTATGGTGGTCAGAAAAGCTGTTTGCCAATACGAAGGTCCCGAGATCGATCTTGCTGCTTGCATATTGTGTTTTTTAAAATCTCGTTTATTCAATCGTAAAATTTTACCGGGATTTTGCGGCAAAAAATACTGGCAACATGTATGCCAATAATTTTTACCGTAAAATTCAGGATTTTTTTCAACAGTATAGGGACTTTGCAACTCAAACTTATTTAGCAGCATTATGAAATCCATTAACTGCGCGCGAAATAAGCCTACTTATTCAGCATCTTTTGTACCAACTACAAAATTACCATTTTTTAAATACAACCGTATTTATAGAGTATTGATATGAGGAGTTGAGTATGCATGGATCTCGACTTATACCTTTTAAAATGCAAGTTTAGTGTTTTGTACATCGTCTTACTTTATCACGCTCTGTACGAAGAATTGTAACGGTTGCTCCACATTCTCCCTCGAGAGCACGAGAGGTTTTTTTTCTGGCCGAGAGATTAGCGAGGGAGAGATTAGCAAGGGAACGAGAGAGGCGTACACACTCTCGGGCGAGTCTTTTGCGCGCAAAGATGTCAAGAGCGTTCACGCACTTTTCAACTGTCATTGTGAAATCCGCTTCGTTTGTTTACAAAATGGACCACGGAGTAGCTGCAGCTTTTCCCCGATGTGTGTACATTTTTACCACATCAAGAAGGCAAGAAAAAGATGGAAGAAATTTTTGAACTTTGATAAATTTGTAAACGTAATAATGCAATTAAACAAAAAATGAAAATATGAGAGTAGAACAGTGGCGCACTCAGAAGTTTTTCCTGGGAGGGGTTAGAATTTTTTGAATGCGTGAAGAGGTGCAAAATCAGCATTTTTTCAACCTCTCCCAGATTTATGTAGATTTTTCTTAAAGTTTCGAACTAGTAAAGTTTTGTACAGCTTTTATTTTAATTATAAATTGACTTAATAAAATTTCCGGGAAGATTAAATTTTTTCGCTTGTGTTCAAAATGCTATCTTTCTCTCTATCTATCGAAACGCAAAATTAGTTTGAATTTTCAAATCATGAAAGATACATACCAATTTGATGGGGTTGTTTACATCAGTCAAAAGTACTATATTTAGTCACTCAAGTTAATAGAATGAAAAAAAAAAACAAAACAACATGGAGTGAGGGAAATCTTTAATTTTCAAAACATTTAACTTTGAATTAATTTTTTTAAGTGCCCTAACCACCACATCCTTTAAACCATACCTTCGAAAAACTCTCGACTCAAACTCCCATTACCGAATTCTCACTTGGTTTTTCTTTTAGTTCTTTAAAAAATACAATCTAAGTAACTGGCTTTAAACATTCGAAGTTATCAGATATAAATACAGCAGAGTTCCGATATCGCGGGTAAATGTGGATTGAAAATAGGCCCGAGTTCGGGTTATAGGAAATGCTCGCTACATGACTTTCAAGTAGTGTTTTATCGCATTGCCAAGCTGTAGCCGAATTTCCTGGTTTCGGGCAACTTATCGAGTGCCTAGTTTAAAAAATTGTACTGTATTAGCAGTTTTTTTCGTCAAGTCTTTTGCTTTTTAATGATTAATTAATATATTTTTAGAGCTAAATTTCTGAAAGCATGTTTATTTTACCTGTCCCATATAATACCAACTGGTCCGAGCACTGAGAGCTTAGCCTCTCCTATAGTTGGGGCAAACCTAACCTGGCAGCCTTGTAATACTGTGATTATTATCTGCTTAACCTTTACAACAATATCATGTTAGATTTGCTAGAACAACAGATATAATCCAAAATGCTGAAATCATAATGATGACTTTCTAATACTAAAACAAATAAAACTGTTTACTTTATTAACATGTAAAATCTATCGCATTTCTCGTACAAACTGAAATAACTTTTTTCCTTAAAGTATATGAAGTGCTATTGAAGACAGATTTTTCCATAGAAAGGCTAAATCTAATTTTCAGTGTATAAATTGTATTTAGGTCTGTTATTGGAAAGATCGAAAATATTTCTCGCTGCGCTGAACTCGTATTTCTGAAAGAAAATGAAACGCTTTGGCTCCAGAGCAATTGAATCCAAGTTAAAAGACTCATTTCATATGAAAGACGTCTCTTTCAATTTTAATAAACTGTTCAGTCGAGAAATAGAAAAGTTGAAACGTATTTCATTTTCATATCCGTCTAACAGCCTTAGAAGAGTTTTTTTTTTTTTTTTTTTTAAAGATTGAGCTTGGGAGAGAAGAGCCATTTTGCTCTTATCTAAAATGAATTTCTTTTAAACTATGAACATTGGAATGGTTTCTCAGAATTATTTAGTTTAAATCATTTGTTTTGGAAGTGTAGGCCATTTTGAGAAAAAAGATTATTTCTTCGCATGCCGTGACATGCAAATCAGTTTTCAAATAGCTGTTTGTACTTTTTCAGATTGACATTCTAAGCAAAAAACAATCATTTGTTTGAATAGGATTTTTTGCCATTTCTGTTAACGCTCAGTTAGATTTAACATTTCTTACTCATATTCCAATAACATTCGTGCGAATCAAAGAAACCAAGGAAGCATTTCAACCGCTTATTTAAACTTTATTGTGATTAAAACTATTTGGTAATACCCATTATTCAATTTCCAAAAGGATTTTTCTAACATAAATTTTCTGTCAACTTAACTGTTTTCTTTCTTTGTAAAAACATGTTTCGTTATGATTCCTAAATATATACTCATGCTCATGCATAAAATTGTTTGAAATATGACGTTTAGAGACACACTTCTTTCAACTGTAAAAAATATTTTTCAGTTTTTCATGTTTTAATAAAATTGTGTGACCAGAAAACAAAATGAAACAGCTATGACGCGATAAAATTATTTATAGATTTTATTAATTATAGCACTGAAATCAAAATCAATTATTGTGTAAAAAATGAACACTCGAAACTAAAAAACATTTTTTTTACATAACATAAAACTGATTTTCAAACAAAAATAAGGTTTTGAATCATTTGAACTATTAACAATCACGTGAAATGTATTTTAAACTTGAAGTCATGGAATTTCCGGTGTATCCACATTAATTTGAAACTCAAAGCAGATAAAGTTAACATTTTCATTCATTATTATTTTTTGAATTCAATTCATCTTCATACACGTATTTGTTTAATACAATGTAAAGGAAAAAAAGAAACTGAAAGCAACGAGCAAATATACGTCCTATAAGAACTTCTTCCCATTTGCTTCCTGTTTGCTAAGACATTTTTCTGATGGTATAAAAAGAAGATCAAAGAAGTCATTTTCTTATTTTTTGCCTTTAGGCTCTGGTGTAGAACGTTAAAGAAACTGTCTGCATTTTTTTTAGCTTTTAGATATTATGCAAATATAATAGACACATTACTTTTGCATTCGAATGCTTTTTCATCCGCGCAGCAGAAAGCGATATTTTATGTCTTGTTTTGCTATTAAGATATGCACGGAAGTTAAAGTATTGCTTATGTGTATTGATAGCCAAAATATCAAAGGATTTTTACGAAGTCTGTTAACAGTATTTATTGCCTTAAGCCGGAAGCCTTGTTTTTATTTTCAGCATCATTTAATGACTAAGTTGTAGTTGGAAAAAGATTTTTGAGGGGACTCACCTATTGAGGTTTAGGGTAATTTGTCAATAGAAAATGTGGTTTACAATCAATTTGCAAGTAGGGGAATGTGGTGCAAAGTGAAATAGTTAGGATAAAGTTGTTTTTCAAAATGAACAAATTGGAAAAGTGTCTTGAAGTTTACAGTACATAAAGAAAGAACAATGCATTGTATAATAAAATTTGCATTGAAACATTATTTATTATTTTTTTCGGTAAATTTGTGCCTAAAAAAGTGCAACATTTTCACATTTATTTTTTCATAGGGCAAAAAAAAAATTGAAGCACTTTTGTTATGAAATATTTTGTATTCGATTCTAAAAAATATTCTTTATCAAATGAATATGTGAATAAATGGATGAATGAATAAATAAAAAGATAATAAGATGACGCATTGATAAATAGAAGAAAAATAAGCATTTATCGTTTACGAACTTGCCTATGTAAAACCAAAACAAACATATTGATTACTGTCTCAGTAGCTAGCATCAACGCAGAAGACGGGTCACATTGGAATAAGAAAAAATGTTACCCAGGCGTATGATCACATGACGGGTTAATGACATCAATGGTTAGTGTCCATTAATTCTTTTAACGCTTTTAGTTAATTGGCAGAAACTTGAGTTGACGAATTCGTACAAACATTCTTTTAGAATTTCAACTTAAGCTGCTGATTTTTGACCAGCCTCAAAATTCGGTTACGTTGGACACGGCCAGGCAATTGATCGTAGAATGACTTTTATCTAATCACATATTTATTGTTTTGGTTTTAGTAATGGGACTATCCTGGTTAAGCGGTCGTCTTATTCGAAAGCAGTTATTGAGTCTTTGTGATGGAGGTCATATTTTGTTCTTCGATGAAACATGCAGGCCCGGATTGCCCATTGGGCACTGGCCTAGGGGCGCAGGCCAAAAGGCGCACATCACGGATAAAAAATAGCTCGTTATAAAAACAAATACATAAAAAACAGGACTGTGGCGTGCTAGAGTATATGGAGAAGACAAATTCAACTAGAATTGATTGCAACTTGTACATTCACTTGCCACCGGACGCTGCTATGTCTCTGAGAAAAACAAGAGGCTGGGAGAGTGGAGGAAGATATTATTTCTACAGACTTTGGATATGTGAGGTGGGCCGTAATCTGGAAGCTGGCCTGAGGTGTAAATAGACGATAATCCGGCCCTGGAAACATTTGAAACGTCACCTTTGAAAATCCCTCTTATTATGTAGTATTTCATGAAGCATTTCAGGCGAGTTTCTTCTTATCAGCGAAACTTTAGAAATAGTGAACTTACCCATGGATGTCTCAGTTTCCAACTCGATTAACTCCACTTAAAAAAAAAAAAAACCTCATTTCTGCTTTAGCAGTGCATAATCAGTACTTAGCAAGTGAATTTATATTGAAGTTTTGGTTCAGTACATTTCTGACCATGTAATGGTAGAAAATGTAACACGAGGTCTTATTTACTATTCTATGGATATAATAGCATCTTCTTTATAACTGTTCTCTACTTCTTGTTTTCTGGAATTAATCGATTTGGCAAGTGAGGCATGCACATATCACTTCATGTTTCTGTGATAATCATGTGAGATTTTGATATGTAAAATTAATCATGGCTCTAATTTACAGCAAACTGTACCGTACAAAACAGAGTAGAGAAATTCAAAATTATACGTTAGAATTTTCTAATATTTAGTAATTTGACGTAAAATTGTTTTTAAAATAAACTTTAATTTTAATCCGAATTTGCCAGAAATGCTTCCAGAAATGATGAATTGGTTAGTTAAAACAACGTACCGGAAAAATATTCTTTCAATAAAGGTTTTATATTTGGGTCTAAACTTTAAAATGATATAATGTGCTGTCAGAGACGTAAATGAATCATATCAGGTTGCTTTAATGACTAAATTCAAATATTTACAAAAAAAAAAAAAAAACATTTAGTTTGGTTTAAAAACTTGAGTTTTCTTAGTCATTAAAGTCACTTTTTCTGCACATTCAATGCTTTGAATTTGGAATCTTAAGAAGAAGGGGAAAAAATGCTTGGTGTTAGAATTTTAAAGAAGTACTTAGGCTATCATAGTTTATTATAAGGAAGCGCACTTTTATATCTGAGTTCCAACTAAGGTTAAACTTGTTTTCGTAAAACTCAAAATGATGAAAATACGAATTTGTATTTTAATGAGTGAAATTTTATCTGAAAGCAAATAAGTTGTGTGTGCAAAAGTTGAGCGATGTTTTTTCAAAAATGTTAATTTCGCTTGAAATATCAAAGCATATGTCTAAATAAAAATAAGGCTAAAAATCAGCTTTTTAAAAATCTGTATTTTAAAAGGATTAAATTCAATGCAGTGCAATAAGTTCTAAAAACCTAAAACTTTAAAGACCACTTGACGTCCCATTTTATTTTTATTTTTTCCTTATTTTATAGCTATGAAGCTACTTCTTTTCGGCTACTTTAGTGATCATAGAGATTTCAGAGCTGTTATGCAATTACTGAGTATTTTCTAAAATACTAAAGCACATATTACTTGTGTATGTAAGCATAGAAACTTTGTATTAGGCTAACATAGAACTGTAATATATGTACCTCATATCCAGAGGAACGTAAATCACATTATGATAATTTTACAGTAGAGAGGAAAACAGATGCATGCAAAAAGGATGAGAAACGCGCTGTTTTAACCCTGTTAAAAAATTGAAAAATATATATTTTTTAATAATTACGTTCTCATGGCTCTATACGGAAAAGGCGTCTACCTGAATGCACTAATAAACAGAAAATCGCAATTTTTGGACTTACGTCCTTCTGTCTCTGTATTACAGATTTTATTGTAGAGGGGAAAAACTTTTTTTTGGCGCATGCAAAGGATGGGACGCGCGCTCTTTTAACCATGTTAAAAAATTGAAAAAGATATTTTTAAAATAATTAAGTTCTCATGGCTCGTTGCGGAATAGGTGTCTACATAAATGCACTAATAAACAGAAAATCGCAATTTTAGGACTTGCGTCCTTCTGTCTCTGTATTACAGATATTATTGTAGAGAGGAAAACCTTTTTTCTGGCGCATGCAAAGGATGGGACGCGAGGGTGGCCCAAAGCGGGTAGGTCTTCGTGTGCCCCGCATGGTGTGTCAGTGGGATGCATACGTATGTCGTTTTTACCCAAACACCCCAGAGTTTTAATCAGTCCCAGGAAAGCAGCATGACGCAACCAGGCTTAAAATGAAAAAAAAAAAAAATGATACATTTCTAAAAAAAATTAAGTTTTGTAACTTTTGGATTAGTCGAAGACGAGCTTTTTTTTTCTCACTAATATTACATTATTCTGACACCATCCACCTACAAACTACGATAGTCATCTCGTTTGTTTCTATTTTAGATTTAAGGTTATAATTATTGAGATAAAAAACGTACCTTCCGGCAAAGCGGGTTGGGCAATGCTGGTATAGGATTTAATCATATATTTATTAATAATTTCTTGACTCATGTGCTGACTTAGATTTTCTATTTCACTGGGATAAGTATAACTTTAAAAAGTTATTTTTTAGGATAGCAATTAATGAGTCTATTAATTTAATCAGGTATTTCTTTATGTTTTATAAACAAATGTGCTGACTTTAAATTAGATAAGTACATTTTTTTATACATTGTTTTTATAATGTCAGGTAGCTAGTCAATTATTTCAATCATTTATAACTTCATATTTAATTGGCAAGTGTCACAATTAGTTAAGCTTACCCGCTTTGGGCTCTTTGGTAGGGCAAAGCGGGTTTTTCCAATGTTTGTAAAGTTTGATAATAAATAAATACTGGGTTTGATGTAATGCAAAAAATCACTTTTTATTTTAAAGTTCAAGAACCCTGTCAGGAAATAAAATCTAAATTGTTGCGATACAAATCCAAAAACTACAATTTTCGAGCGTTCTTCGAAAACCTACCGGCTTTTGGCCACTCTTTTCTACCTGAATGTATACACTTTTACTGTTAATGAAAAGCAACTTTAGATATCATCAAAAAAAGATTTAAAAATAATAATAATTACAATATCACAATACTATCTCCAATGTTTTTTAATCATTTATCAATATTTGCCGAAAAAGAACAAAAAGATACATTTCTAAAGAAAGGTAGGCCTTCGTATGCTCCCCCCATAGTGTGTAAGCGGCGATGCATACGTATGTCGTGTTTGCATGAACACCCCCGAGGTTTAATCAGTCCCAGCGAATCAGTAGTGAAGCGGCATGGCGCAACCAAGCTTAAAATTAAAAAAAATGATACATTTCTAAAAAAAAAATGAAGTTTTGTAACTTGTGATCAGTCGAAGGCCAGCTTTTTTTTTTATTGTCAATAATACTACGTTATTCTGACGCTGTCCACCAACAAACTACGATCAGTAATTTCGCTTTGTTTTTAATTATTTATTTAAGGTTCGAATTATTGAAATAAAAAAACGTGCTTTTGGGCAAAGCGGGTCAAGGATTAATTGATGTATTTATTTATAATTTTTTGACATTGTGCTAACTTAGAATTTCTATTTTAATCAGATAAGTATAATTTTACAAACCTATTTTTAATGATGGAAATTAATGAGTCTATTAATTTAATCAGTTATTTCTATATGTTTTATAAACAAATGTACTGACTTTAAACTGGATAAGTATAACTTTTTTATCTATATTTTTTATGATGACAGGTACACTGTAAAAAGTTTTAGTGTATATCAACACCAACAATGGTGGCAACTACTTTACACCAAGTGTCGTTTATACTCCAGTTTATATAAAAATTTGGCAAGGCAATTTTTCTAAGCATTTTAAGAATAGGAAAAAAATGATATTATTCAAAGAAAAAGGTGATTTTTAAAATTAAGAAATGTGAACACAGCTCGTAATGATTATTTTCTTAGTAATTAAAATATAATAAAATCTACAATTCCATTGCAATGATCAAATATTTGGTTCGTCAGAGTTCTGTTATTATTTATAGTCCAAAAACTCGTATTTATTTAGCTTTACTGGAATGGTAAAAGATTTAAACATTTCACTGGAAATAAACTAAATCAAACTATGTTATCTGAAATCCACGTCTTGCCTTTTAAGAAAATGAAAATCTAGCAACTCTCGTTTAATCTGATATTTTGAAAAGTTTTCCTAATGCTTTAAAAATTTAATGCAGTGCAACCTAAAATGGGATAAAATTATATGCAAAAGTAAAAAAAAATGTCTGCGAATAGATTTTTCGTAGATAACATTGATATATAAAATTCAATTCTAGCAATGAAGGATTTGAGAAGACATTTGTGTAGCATACGAGTATAGCACAATAAACCTCTAAAAGTTTGCATAACTTACAGCTGGAATGATCAAAAATTTTTCCGAGACATTAGGAAAATATTTGTGTCTAACTAGCAAATTAATATTTTGCCAACACATTTAAAAGGACGGCAAAGCTGATGTTTTCTTTCCTTCGTTTATTGACTTGTGTAAATATAACTTTATCATTTTCTATTTTTGTTTTGGAATAATTGTAACAGTGCCGCAGTTTCATGTTAATTTATCTAATGAATTTGATTATTTTTTGACATTTTTGCAATAAATATTTAAATTTCTTTTTTTATTACGTGGGTGTGTCGGAAAATTAGTGTCCCCTGGTGACTGGACAGAGGTGTGCATGGGAGTCAAACATTATAAGGAAACATGAAAGATAGGACACAACAGACACAAGTGTAAGAACAGTTATTGCAAAAGAGTCTTATCGTATTAACCTGAAAGTATTTTACTACTGCTTACAGTCACTGGTGACTGTGGACAGAAGTGTGCAGTGCATGAAGGTCAAACAATATAAGGAAACATGAAAGATACTACATAACAGACACAAGTGTAACAACAGTTATTGCAAAAGAATCTTATCGAATTGACCTGATCGTATTTTACTACTGCCTACTTTCACAGGTGACTGTGGACAAAGGTGTGCATGAAAGTCAAACAATATCAAGAAACATGAAAGATACGACACAACAGACACAAGTGTAACAACAGTTATTGAAAAAGAGTCTTGTCGAATTGGCCTGATAGTATTTTATAATAAATTTTGCTTTTTCATGGTTCACTGTTGCTTACTAGTGTAAAAAGGTGTTAATTGTTCGAAAAAGCCTAAGTTATGTAATTGACGAACTCAAAAAAGAAAATTTGATAATCCTAGAACAGTAAACTATTGCCCAAGAATACCATGATAAAATTTGCTGCACTTTTGTTTAGTTTTATTTATTATTTTATTTATTTATTTTATTTATTTATTTATTATTATTATTATTATTATTTTTGAAATTTTTCAAGATTGCCTTTATTTGTCATTGTTCAACTCCTGAAAAACATTATTATTCTCACATGGAACGGCTTTTTCTTATGGTATTCTTGTGGAACCCGCACGACTTTGCACGCAGTCGAAAATTAAATAGTCATTATTTATATTTACAAATAGTATATTTACAAATAGTGGATGCTGAATTTCTTGCCAATTTGCTATGTTCGTCTGCGCGCCCAGGTTATGGTAATATGGTCGTACATGTTATTGTAATTTGCTCGTCCATGTTGTGGAAATTCGCTTTTTGAAAAATCGCTTCGAGGTGCACACCCCTATGAAAATTAAATAGTCATTTGGTTTGCCTGTATAATTAAAAATAATGGAGGATGAATTTCTTACCAACTTGCTATGTTCATTTGCTCTCCCATGTTATGGTAGTTTGCTCGTTATGGTAATTTGCTTGTGAACGTTATGGTAATTTGCTCGTCCATGTTATGATAATTTGCTCAGTTAAATGTTCTTAAAATTGGAATAGAAAAAGAACAAAATCAAATTTTCTAAAAATCGCTTCGAGGTGCACACCCCCATGCTACAAACTAATTATGTGCCAAATTTCATTAAAATTGGTTGAACGGTCTAGGCGTCACATAGATCAAGACATCCAGACATCTATACATCCAGATATCCAGAGATCCAGACTTTCAGCTTTATTATTAGTAAAGCTAAAGATGAGTCATTCAATGAATGAACAAGGGATGAAAACCTTCGAGTCATAAATGAGCGAGATACTGCTCCCTGAACCTTAGGTTGATTCACCGTTAGGTTATTTCACCGTAACCTTATAAATGTAATTTTCTTCACGTGAATTATTTCTTTACTATACAGAAATATCACTAAATATTTAGGAAAATGAGTAGTTTTACATGGATTTTTGGCGTAGAGCATTATATATTTCTTACGCTTAATCCACTTATAGCTATACAAGACTTTGTTACCCGAACCTTCATACTTGAAATTGACTTCTTAGAAAGAAAATTGTATACACTAAAAAGGCTTTTAAATTTTTATTCGCAGTCAAGTAAATTTATTCCCCTTTTCTCCTCACAAACGATGAGAGATGGAACTTGCATTTACATAAAACTCTTTCGGATGACATTTTTCAAGCTAAAAGTGGAAAAATAAGTTGGATGGCACGAAATGATATCGTAATGGTTGGTAGAGCTGATGCAGTTTACAAAAACGCTTCGCCTACTCCCTACATATTATGCAAATATCAAAAGTTGAAAAACTACCAGACGACAAAATTGTCTCTTGCCTAAGCTGTACCATAATATTTTATTCCTTCGTCAAATAGTTCTTAGGAATAAGGAAAACGCGTTAGGAGTTGTCTTCTTGCGTGCGCAAGGAACTTTACGATCACTTTACGAGCATCATTTATTTCCATTAGTACTTTATATACCTATTAATTCAAATAAATATATAAATAAAATTAAATAGCATAGAAGCACTCCTTAACTTGATTAACTGAGACTAAGGCCCCTATAGTAAGGAGCCGACGCATCCGCCATCTTGGATCAAAAGTCGTCTGCCGTTGATCCATTAACCGTGGAACAAGCTTGTAAAACAACGTTATTAGTCGCTGTATCAAAGACATAAAAATGGTTGGTTGTGCCGCAGTTAATTGTACAAAGAGTACACAGAAAGGATTCCGTTTATTTAGATTCCCGTATCAGGCAGATAGCAGAAAAATGTGGATTATTAATTGCCGACGTGCTGACTGGAAACCTGGAGTGAAGTACATAATCTTTATATCATAAACTCTTAAGTATTTTTATTTTCAGTATGGTTGAAACACTTATTTTGAACATTAGTTTGAGACAGTTTCAGTTAATTTCTGATTAATTTCTAACTTAATTATAAAAATCTAAGCTGCAAAGAATACAAGGTTGCCAGAAATGGGACTAGTTTATTTTCTTTCAAATTCTAATACTGTTAAAGGAATTAGAGAGTTTATGCGCTCATATATCATAAGTAATAGAAGTAATAATTGAATTATTTGATTTCTAACCATAATCGAATAGTTTAAAAAAGTTTTTGACCACAATAGTAACTATCGAAGCTGTAATAGCTCGCCAACTGAAATTGCTTCAATTTTACGATCTGTTTGTTTTGTTTTTCGTTCCTTCTTGACAATGCTCGTTCCCTATACTTGATAAATGTTGTTTCTGCCCCTTTTTATTTTGAAAGAAGAACTTTTTAATCATTTTTCTATAATGGAAATGTTGACATAAAAATTCATTCTCTATAATGAGCGGTTCTTAACTTATGGCGACAACTTTGGCGTCATTTTTAAAGGACTGCATAAAGTTGTTAACGTAGCTTTAAAAGCTTAAGAATCAGATGATTTTTTCAACAAAAAAAAATAAAGGATACTCCTTTTAGGTGTACAGTGTCCCCCACAGCTTTTTCGAGTTTAAAAGTAAACAATAAGCTAGTTGAATACAATGTTAGTTATTATTTTGTTTTCTGTAACTTCTCTTACGGTATCCAACCTGGGGAGCGGGGGAATTTAATGTATAAATCCTGTGCTAACTGTGTCGTGCAACATTTTTTGTACAATATTTGAAGCCTTTTACTTAAGTCTTATTTAAGTATAGCATTTTATTAGAAAACACTTTTTTTCACCCTTTTTATTCTTTTTCAAACGTTGTAAATATTGACTACAAACAATTATTCATAAATTGCTACAAACTCTATTGTATGTGTGTGAAGATATTATTTTTGCATTCAAAGCACTAAATAACTCCAAACTATTAATATTTTTGAAGTCATCTTTATCTTTAAAATGCAGAGTGCACATCAGGGCTTGAAATTATAGTGGTTCGCGGGTCCGGGACTATCCTATTTTTTTTTAATGATTTTAGGTCTCATAAGTTTTTTAACCGCAGGATCAGGCCCATCAATTCTCTTTTTGGGTGGAGGGTAGGGGACATTTTATCAGGAATTTTTTAATGTAAATCCCTTTTTGAAATGAAATTTAACTTATTTTCATCCACGATTTTTCGACAAACATTTCAAACCAAATTTAGGCAAACATTAAATAAATTAGTACTTTTAAAATATAATTAAAAAGGTATGAAGTAAAGGAGGTTAAGTGACACAATATTACTCTTTTTTTTTTTTTTGCATGTACACAGTTATTTTTATTTCCTGCGTACTTGTATTTTTATGTTGCGTATCTGCGTTCTTGTGTTCGCATAATAGTTCATTCCAAATTCAAATCTCATTGTGTATTTGCGGGAAGAAAAAAAAAAAATACATTGCGCGAGTACGAAGCTGAACTGAAAAGGGCGATAACGCGCCAGGCGCGGCAGCACGTCAGATCACCTTTTGATATAAACTGGCGGATAAGTCGGCCTGAGTACTTATAGGGGTTCTAACTGAGACTGCTGCTTGGAGATCTCTGTGTAGTAATACACTTCACTAGAGGTTACTTTACTCTCTGTGAATTTTATGTATGCTAACTAGCGCTAGCGAGGACAGTGTCGAGAAATTTTCACATATCCGCAATTTCAGTTTAACGTAAGTGTATTATTAGCAAGCATTATCTTTGATTTTTATTATAAAGTATATTTGTTAATATTTCTTTAAAATATTTTGTTTGCTCCATTTTAGGTTTATGCCAGCTGCTTTACACACTCATTATTGTTATATTCTTGTTAATATTTTTCATGATGATAAATTCACTGCTTAAAATTTATGTATGGCAGGAAAAGTTGTTCAAAATGCAGAATCTTTTACATTTTGACCTTTTAAAAAATATCTTACAGAATAAAAATTTGAATCATTTTTTAATTTTTAGAATAAGTCTTAAGCAGCCAAAACGTAGAGATTTAACGTAAAAAAAATAATTTGGATAAGGAAAATATTTTTTCTGGATAATTAGTCTCCGTTTCAATAGTTCCGTAAATAATGAGGCACTAACATAAAACAATGAATATTAGAAGTTCAGTTTGAAAATTTAGCTAGAATACTTATTTGATGAAAGAAGGGAAAGTTTAAATGAAACGAGCTGATGTGTATATCACATGACTTCCTTTTACACCAATTTAATGCTATTTTCCCATTATTGACAATTTTAATGTGATTCAATAGTTAACTCTATAAATATCACCAATAGTTTTTAAATTGAAACCAGATTTGAAAAAAAAAAATCGCCAAATTGGTCGCCAAGTTGGCCACAACACTTGGCGAACAAAAGACTGGCGATATATCGCCAAGTGTCCGCCAAATTATAACACCACTTGAGTTTAAATTGAAATTAACAATGGTTTCCCCCCAAAAAGATGCAAAAGACCCGCTTTGGACCATTCGAATGCAACCAAAAAGAGAGGTGCACCACTAGACCCTACTAAGAGTCGAGTACATAAGTGCATACGCACATACGTACGTACATACAGACGTCACGAGAAAACTAGTTGTAATTATCTCGGAAATCGTTAAAATGGATATTTCGGACGTCTATACGTTCTTAGGTATGTATGCACGTGTGGTCGGGTCGAAAAAAAAAAAAAAAAAATCAGCATTCATTTGAGGGTGAGCAAAATTGAAATTATGGTCGATTTTTGAGTGAAAACTTTTTCACGAATACAATGTTTTTTTTTTACAAAAAAGAAAGTTTTTTTAAGCAGGAATTTGTTTCCTACAGCAAAATAGTTCAGTTCAGTTATTTTAAATAAATTTAAATTATAATAAGAGATTTGCATCGCAGTTGTCTACATTTGAACACGCTTTATGTACCTTGTGTCCATTTGAGTTACTTTAAATCCATCTGTTTTTGAGTTTAGAAATTTACCCCAGGTAATTGCTAAAGATCCAACCGTTGTCATTTTTAAGCTCGAAATCGGTAGTCTCTTTCATTTTTTATTTTGTCGCTTTAGCTCTTATCCGGTGCCTTAATGCTTCAGTTCCTCTTTCATGAGGTTCTGAAAAACTATTATATTTCCCAGACTAGAAAGTCGCTCGTTAAGGTATGACCAATGAAAATTGCTTCTCTTCTTCTACATTTTAACGGAGCAAATGACTGTTTGGTGATATTTTGATGGTTGAAATTTTAACCTTTACTCCAGTGGATTAAACCTAAATTATAGTGAATAGCGTTCGTTGTTGACAGCCTTTTCGTTTCTTTATTCCCCTGAAATGACACAGTCTTTCCAGTAAAACAGTTAAGTTATCGGATCGAGTTCAGCCTTGTCACAATAAAGACTTTACCCGCATACTAAACTTGACCAAAACACATAATTTAATTATCATGCCGTGGCGTGAGTTTCATTGTTGAAACACGCGGGTTACTCGATCATCGGCTACTATATATATACAGTAGACCCTCGTTTTACGCGGGGTTCCACGCGGTTCCGCGGAACCACGCGGGGGTTGCACGGAAATGCCGTGTAAATCGAAACCGCGTTAAGTGAGACCTAATACTAGTGTTAAAAAAGGGGTTTGGTTCCGTAGATAACAAAATACTTAATTCTGGTGACGACTAATTGTATAATAAGTTTAATGTGTACTTATATCGACTTTTATGCACAACATGTATAAAGAAAAAATAATTAATTTTGTGTTTTGTTTATAAGGAGGAGCTGGTTATGATAGTCTTTTGGCAGTCATTAAGAATTTTTCACTGTAATTCTTTGCAGATCATTAACGCATCCATGATAGAATCTTCCTTCGCTAACAAATCAGAAAGAGTTCTATTGTCTAAGAATGGCTCAAAATTTTCAATGTGAACGTTTTTGGTTGTGCGTCACCGACGTCGGAATCCTCGTCGGTTTAGGCCTCCTTTTTCACTCCTAAAAGCTCTTCCAGTCAGTTCAGATTTGTGTGATTTAAATAAGTTTACTTCTGGAGAGAGCTGTGGAAATAATCGCATAAAATGTCTGCAGTGGCCCAAGCTCGATTATTAGCACGCCAAAATGCAGTTGATTACGCGTAATCTGCAATCTTTAGGAGTTTGGATTTTGAAAGAGGGGAAAATTTAATCTGTTTGCATTGCCGCATCCGCGTACATCGAAATTCATCCGCGTGAAATAAAATAAAGGTGTCGAATCTTAAATCGCGTATAATCGGAACCGCGTTTAATAAACCCGCATAAAACGAGGGTCTACTGTATATGAGTATAAGTCGCTCAGATTTTCTTTGAAAGTACATCACTCCCCCCCCCCTTTTAATTAGAAATCTGGATTTGAAAAAATGTGTGACACTAAATATATGAATAACTACTCTTATCCTTACTAATATAAACTTTTATATTGATAAATATAATTAAAATTAATTAATTTTGCTTCTAACAATATATTTGCATACATTTTCATAAATAAACTTATATGTGATTTATTATATATTGTTGTGAGCTTAACATAAAGGTTCATAAATATTTAGCAGTACATAAAATAGTAAAGCTTCCATTTTTTTTGTAATAAAAATTCTTCATTTCATTTTTACTTTCAAAAGAACTTTGAGCCTTATTTGCATAACTAGCGCTTGGAGCCCTATTTGACTTTAAAAGGTGGAAAAGAAAATGATGAATATAGTTAAGTATACTATTAACTCATAGCTTAAGTTTAAAACAGAGCGCAGAAAAAATTATCCTACAATATTTCTTGTTATAAGAATGTAAGAGTAAGTAAAAGCAAAAAACTGGTGACATTTTCCTCCGCAAACATATTTATGTACAATTTTATTCCAATTTAAAATATTCCCTTTTAGAAAATAAAATGCAATATTGTTTTTTTAAAAAAATATCTATAAAGTTCTTGTTCTGTGGAATTAATGTCTGAATGAATAATGAATCACATTATTGTTCAGCTCAATTTTCGAAAAATATTGAAGAAGGGTTTTTGTAAGTTATTATATTGGTATGATTCTTGATATAGATTTTTACTCTCGCATTTTTTCTGATATTGTTGACCTTCAAATCATTATATTTATGGATTACAATACCGGACCAAAAATTACAACACCGGTTTTCGGTATTTTTTTTAACGTGATACCGGAATACCGGTATTAATACCGGTATTGTAAATTTCCCAAGAAGCATTCAAAAACATAAAGTTTCGTTCGTTACCACATTTTATTATTTAAAGATTGCATTATTTACTTATTGTAAACAAGTATAAGGATAAACAAATATCATAACAAAAAATTAATACTTACAACAAAAAACTCCATGCTAATTTTCACTAAGCCTGGAACTCATTGTAATGAACAAATTCTCTGCAGTTAGCATTCGAATATATTCCTTCTGAATTAAGCCGGGTCAGTGGTACTCTTAAAAATGCGCGTCACACCTCCTGTAGCTGCCTGGAAGTCCTTCATCTCTAAATAATTCGGTCTTTAACTTGTTGGTTTTGAAAAAAATCACTTTTGTAAATGTGGGTGTTTCTTTTGTATATTGTGGGTAGCTTCTTTTATCGTTATTATTCATAGCTAATTATAACTGTTCGTCGAGCGACAGTTTTTTTCCCCCTTTATTAACATCATCTTCAGCGATTTCCTCTTGGTCAGAATAGGTTTGTATTTGGTTTTTATTAGCCTTTTGGTTTGAATTTTACAATGAATTTGATCTTGTTATTTTTTTTTTTCGTTTACTCTTTGAAATTCTTTACAATTATGTAAATATCTGAAAATATATTTCTCTCTCTCTCTCAACTGATTATGCCTTTTTTCTTTGCAAATTTTTAAGGCATTATAAATATTATCTCGCTAACTGTGAAACTGAATAGCGAGACAGCACCATAATACCGGTGACAACAAGTTACTGTTTGCCATACTAACAGCAAAAAGATTTTTCTCAAAATTCTGTACAGTCGAGACAAATATATTTCTTAAAAATATCATAAAGAATAGCTGCAACTGATTGTTAGAATAAATTTCTCATAGCGCAACATTTAAATTCCGAAAGTTTTATACATACATTTAAAATTAATTTTTACAAGAGGGAAGGTCTAAAAAATTAAGATTTTAAAAACGTGGTTCACATAAACTCACTAAAGTAAGACTCATCACACCATTTAGTGATGAAAATGTCATTATGCAGTATTTCTACTACTTTTATTCATTGATGTTCTATAAATTCTTGCTTTTGAAGCCAACTTTAACTTTAATGCCAAACATTTTGTACCTTAGTACACGTTACAAGATGCAACATGTGCATGGTTCTTAATAATTAAAATATGTTTGGAACATGGAACAATGTTCTAATCTTATGTAGTCTTTTAAATACATTTAATGTTTGATAATAATTCATTATTCGTAATTTTTTATTAAATATTCATGATTTAATTCACTACCATAATTTTTTTTTGTTTTTCTGGTGCAAAATTAGTTCAAGTATATGACTGTTTCTTGAATCATAAAGACTTTCTCATAGTACAACATGATGTGTCACAAGGTACAGTAGGATGTTGTACCTTGGGACAGTTTGGAACTTTTACTTTAAATGGCTCGCAACATTATATTTTTAAACTGTCTGAATTTTAAAAAAATATATTGCATAGAAGAATGTTGGCGTATTTTGATGTCAGATTTAGATTTTACATTTGATTAAAAATAATTGACGTTAAAAATTAAAATATGAAAAGTGCCCCAAGGTACAGCACTCTCCCCTATTTTTTTTTACTTTGCAATAGCAGGCAAATACAAAATGAAAATCAAAAAAGAGCAGACGAGACAAAAGTTTAGCATTTGTTAATACGTTATCGTACTTGCCAATGTTTTCTGCAAATATCTCCAGCAGAAAAGACCGAACAGTAAAGTACAACCTGAAACGCATCCATTTCATCGTCGTAGCCAGATAGACATCAACAGGGACTTGAAGACTCCGATTCTAATTGACTGTTTATAGAGACGGTAATGGTTGGTTGATAAGTGAGAAAATGTAACAGCAGTTTTTTTTTTACACTAATGAATACTTATATTTTTGTAACGAGAATGCAAAATAATCATGTTATCAAGTTTCCACATTTGAGCATCTTTCAGATATGTCACAGAAGCTGCATTTAATGCTATCTTATGATTAAACCCTAATATTATTCAAAAAGGTATCTGAAATTCGTTCGTAATGCAAAACTATGTTTATATTCATATTGTAGTTTCATAAAGTATGTTTCCCGTCGCTGTTTTGATGCATACGAAACAGAATATTTTCCAATCTCAAACTTCTTTTGCAACTTAGATTTGTCTCGTTATTTATTTAAAACATTTTTATGCAATGTCAAAAAATCGATTTTACAGCTCTTGTTTTTTGTTTACTATTTTAAAGAAGTTACAATTTTCTATGAAAAAAAAAATCGAGACATGTGTTTTGGTTTCAGATAGATTTATTCATTATATGTTTCTAAATTTTGAGACATATAACTATATCTTACTGTAAATAGAAATTGCTGATAGAATGAAATAGATAAGCAATATAATTACGAATTACATTAGAATTGATTTGGGATTAATAATTTAGATTAGATAACATGTTCGTTTTCATAATATTTTCCAACAGGAATTATAATACATGTATCCTTACTAATATCATAAATGTGAAAATGGCTTTGTTTGTTTGTTACCTTTTCACGCCTTAACTGCCAACCAATCATCGTGAAATTTTGCAGACACATTGTCATGGATGCTGGGGTAAACATAGGGTACATTTCATGTTGAAAAAAAGTATTATTTGATTTTTATTCCAATTTTTTTAAAAAATCATAAATTTGCTCATCGAAAAAAGTCATATTTGTTCGATTTTTGCAGCATGTTAAAACCCCTAAAAAACTGCACGAGATGATCTTCACCCGGAAGTTCGAGAGATAATTGGAACCCCCCCCCCAATTTGTCATTTTTAGTTGATTTCATAATCCGAAACGATGCTTATCTTGATTTTTGGACTTATATTGTGAAGTGCTTTTGTCCAGACAGGAAGAAGTATTTTCATATTACGAGTATGAAACGAGGCTCACCTTGAGTTTTTTGTATTGGAACGCGTTTTCGCCAAGACAGGTAGTCACTTTGATGCCAAAATGAATTGAAAAAGGGCATGAATATGTTCTTTTAGAATTAAATTCATATCAGGAGTCTGGTACAAAATATTTTTGGCTCTAATTCGTTACCCTGTGTGCATTAGATGTAATATACTTAATTTAGTACTGAATCGCAACCATTTTGAACACTATAAATCACTAAGAAAAAAATAATAAATTGCATATGTTTGTCTTGCTCTAGATTAATAATTACTGACTGGAATTTCTTCAATTGACCAGAACAGGCTTGCCTTTAACGAAGGGAAAGTCTTCAATTTACATTAAACTTTTTTTAAAAAAGTATCATTTATCAACACCTTTTGCTTCTTGGCCTTTGCGTATTACTCGGCTAACCCTGAACTTCGTGGAACTTGCGCTAAGATTTCAAAAACAAATTCTCTTGGCAATTTTTCCTGTTGTCGCAAAGAATTGTTTCACAGCTTTGTTGATGTGTAAAAAAATGATTATTTTCCGAAATTTGCCAACTAAAGTCCCAATCAACTGAATTACATTCCCAGACTTGCAAAAAGAAAACAAAACAAAAACTTGGAAAATGTTAAAGATTTTTCCAAACCTTTTGTTGGGTTCCGAAAGGACAAGTTCAACATTTTCGATAGAATGTAAAAAAATCCGGTTACTAAATAAAGAAAGCCATTAAATATATCCCTCCCCGTTACATCAAAATATTTATTTTTCACCAAGAATCCAAATAAGAGCAGAACATCCCCTTTGTTTAAAAAATATAAACATGCACATGCAAATTTTTTACGCAGTATCATAAACTAGGCAAGTTTCCGGTGAATGTATAGTAATGTAGTCTTTTTGGCAAATACCATTACACTTGGAGGACTATTTTGCTTTTTAGCGCAGCTTTAAATGATATTTAATTGCAAAAATGAAAAATGGACCTAAAATGTCATTTTTAAAATTTAGTTAGTGGACAGAGTTGCAATAACGAGGTCATGACGAAAAAATCGAAAATCTTGGTGACCCAGCCTATTTAAAAGTTGCATTAAAATGATTAAAAAAACCCGTCAATTTAATTAATGTAAAAGTATTATTAAATTCGATATCCATTCGATAATCCGCCAAATAAATAAAACAAAACGTTCAAATAACATAAAAAAATCTGTTAAAATGTATAGTACTTGGCAGGTCCATTTTTTAATCTCCAGTCTCGCCAAGCGACCACGTTAGCTTTAGCGCTTTGGTGAATTATTTTAAATTTTTACGAAATGTTTAATGGTCATCTGTGTTTTTGAGGATTAATGATGCTAATTGAAGTATTGTGGGATGAATGTCCTTATTCGAATGGCGACAATGGGAAATACTGTTCTTATTTTAAAAGGTGTTTTTTTTTTCAAAACCTATTAGAACTTTTCTGGTGAAGATTTTCGGAACTATTCCTGGCGGAAATTTTCGAGGAAGATCATTGTTGTTTGAAAAGGCTGATGTCATTATTCTAATGGAGATTTTAGGAAAAGTTTTTCTTTTCCTCGTGTAAATTTTTATGTACTATTGTCCTCATTTAAATGGGAATTTTCAAAAATTGCTGTGTTTATTCTGATTTTAACGGGATCATTACTCCGATCTTTTAGATGTTTTAAACGGAGCCTTTGACGTTATTTCTTAGAAACTGTTGACTTCTTTTTGATGGTTATTTTAAAGATTTGATGTTCTCACTCTAAAGGGGCATTTTAGGATTTATATTCAAATTAGGATTTGCATTGACTGCTGACTCTGTTTTGGGACTGTTGCCTTTGCAATTTTGGGTGTGTTTCTCCTTATTCATTCAGGAAGAACACATGTCGCGTGATCTCCTTTCCTTTCTTTGGCAGAAAGTTAAGCAACAATTCACACAGCCGGCGTAGTACCGGGCACTCTTAAGGAGACCGAGAATCAAGAGAAATGTTGACTTCATTTAAGAACTGTTAACCTTATTCAAATGGCAGTTTTTAAGAATTGCCCATGGCTATCATCTTTTCTACTTTTATAAGTTTTCCTAATTTAAATTATGTAGTTTTTTTGCTTTTTTTTTTTTTTTTGTAAATATTTGACCTCTGTCTATGTTGGCCTGAATCGATGGACAAAATCTACAACAACGCGAGCGAACCCGCGGGTAAAAGTTAGTAAAATAATATTTCAAATGATTTTTGATACACAGAATGGACGTTTATACATCATATGAATATTGATTTATGAATTAATGATAATACTTAATGTAAAACTGATACTGTTATTATGAACATTAAAACACGTTAGGTAATATTTAGTTCAGTTTCAGTGTAATGCAGTAAAGAAGAACTTTATCTATGTATGATAGAATTTAGGTTGTTAGCAAAAGGTTATACTATGTCAATTGATGAGGGTATAACCAAAATTCGAAACAAATAGAGTGACTTTTGGATAGTTTATATATCATTGAATTTCATAAAGATGGGTTTAATCATTCTATGTTTGCGTCAATATTGATATATAAAAGAATTATTATATTCAACCATTATAAAGAGACGAAAATAAAGCGCCAATTTAAATTTATCATTTTTACATATGATCATACATAGTCACGATCATAACTACAATAATATGTCATATGAATGACATTATTCTTCAACTTTCAGCTTTTGTTTTTAAAACAATGCAACTCACAATGGGGTTGTTTCAAAAATTTTAAAAGTATTTTTTTCTGAAAGAGCATGCTTAAAAACATAGGATCTGACCATTTTTTAAATAATTTATTTAAGTTTAATATTTTTGAAAAAATACTTAAATCGTTGTGCTTTTATTATTTACACTTCTTTCGTGACATCACAAATGATGAAATGCCATTCAATGTTGCAATTCACAAAACAAAATATTTAATTCTCATCTTTACTCACGTGTATTGGCAACGATATGGTTGATAGCAAGTGTAGAGCGCAATTTTAATTCGCTGCTTGATTATCATAACGTGGAAACGTAGTAGAAAGTTGCGCCAACTTGCATCATTTGTGACGTCATAAAGACCGCGCCTTGTTTGAAAAATCGAACATTTAAAAAAATTAATTTAAAAAAAAAAAACTGTTGGGAAAATGAAAGTATTTTCTGGGTCCATGTAGTTTTTTTTTTTTTTTTTGCTCATTCTATTCATTTCAATGACTAAAAGTAGTACTTTTGATTGATGGAAACCACCCCATTACGTTTTACAAGATTAATGCTGCTTCAAGTTGATTTGACTATTAAAAACTGTTATAAATGAATTTTGGTTAGTTTATTTATCTTTGAATTTCATAAAGATTGGTTTGATTATTTTATGTTTGCGTTAATATTGATTTAGCAAAAAAATATTATATTTAACGACTATAAAGAGACAAAAATGAGGAGCCAAATGAATGATTCAAATAAATCATTTATACATATGAGGCAGTGAGAAGCAAAGGGATGTAAGTGGCAAAATTAAAAATTTGGAGATAACCACCCAGTACATATGGTAGGTGAACCTCTCCTCTGTCTTGAGGCAAGTAATGGTACTAGTAGCCCTTGTAGTTGCTAATATACAGCATGATTTAGAAAAAAATTTTCAATGAGAGTCTACCTAGGATGTTATCTTTAAACGCGTTTTACTCTAAACTTGAAAATTCCACTTACATCCCTTTGCTTCTCACTGCCTCATATTATTATACATAGCCACTATCATAACTATATCAATAAGTCATCGAAATAAAATTATTCTTCAACTTGCGGTTTTGTTTTCAAAACAGTGCAATTCGCAATTACGTTTAACAGGAACACTGCTTTCTTAAGTCATGATTTGAATATTATTAACTGTTATAAATAACAATGATTAACATAAACATTAATACACGGGCTAATAATGCATGATAATGAAGAATTTTTATCTTTCAAATGCATTAAAGATGATAAATAATCACCCTATAATCATGTTTTGATTTTTTTCAAAAATAATGCTACCTTCCGGCAATCATAGATACTGGAACACTTGGCAGGATTGTTTATCACATGATACTGATCTTTGAAATACAATAAAGATCAGATTTTTCATTGTATCGTCACGTCACATTAGTATTAGTACTAATACGTAAACGGGGTGAGCACAAGCAATGGTCCCGACTTCGAAAATTCATATTTTTGGAACTACTCCACAGATGAAAATAAGTGACGCGTAAATAGAGAAATATGCCGAGTTTTTATTTCAAGATTGTACGGCTAAACAAATGTGCAATGTCTGAGCGCATTTCGCAAGATGAAAAGTTACAAATGCGCAATGTCGTAGCCCCTCCTGGAAGATGTTCATTTATAAATGCTCAATGCTGTAGCTCATAGTTATACAAAAGCATCTTGCCTGTAATCCAGTTAGTTCCATGCATTTTGTAATTGCACTCTGTCAATGGTTCATAATGCTGTAAACCTTGCGTTCTTGAAGTTTTTGGAGTTACCTTCGCAACGCAAGGTTTGCAGCATTATGAACCATTGACAGTGGGAAATTACAAAATGTATGGAACTAACCGGTTTATAGGCAAGATGATTTTGTATACCTATGGGCTACATCAATGAGCATTTATAAATGCCACGGAAATATAAGTTCGTTGCTTGAGGTACCTGGGGCCCTGCCCCTTATCCTCTGGTGTGGTATGTTGAAAGTTCCCCATGGCTTTATTTTGCCGCAGAAGACGGTTGCGTGGATGTACGAGAGATGTGGCTTCCTTTAACGAGATTACCATAATGGTTAGCCGAAGGCTCTTCAAAGTAAATTTCAACTAAAGTTCTTCTTTATTTAAATAAGTTTAAGTATTTTTTTTTCGCTTCCTACATATTTTTTTTAAGTTTTTTCCCCGTGTGGGATTTCTAGGCTATTTGAATGAATAAAAATAAAATTAAATTAAGACAATGATAAAATGTTGATAAGAAATTTAAAAACATTTATAAATGAACATCTTCCAGGAGGCACTACCACATTGCGCATTTGTAACTGATCGTTTTTGGTAACAGTGTATTTGATGTAACTCTGTAAAAGAAATTATAGTTTGAAAACAGAGAAATTGTGAATGAACTGAATGGGGAAACAAAATACTCTTCAGTTTGCGATCGTTAGGATCAGCGAGAACGCACGTGCAGTGAAGTTTTTACTACTTGCTCCTTTTCGCTGATCTAACCTATTACAAACACACACACACACACACACACACACACACACACACACACACACCACACAACCACACACACACACACACACACATATATATATAATATATATATATATATATATATATATATATATATATATATATATATATATATATATATATATATATATATATATATATATATATATATATATATATATCGTTTTTGTTGATTAATCAATTAATTTAAGCATTGCATGGGAAAATCTCCCAAATGATAAATATTTATTCAAACCTATTGTTGAGCTAGAACTGAAATAAATATTTAACCCATTGCCAAAGGACAATAAGAAGTCCAGCTCTGCTTTTTTTTAATGAAATTTCCTTCTGTGATATGTCAACTGAGAATAGATAAAACGTAGAGAGTGAGAGTGAAGCCTTCATTTCTTGAAAGCAACGATTTTAGGTCCAGTGATATATTTGAAAGTAAAGTATTGCAAGGTTCACGCAAAACGTGTATTCTGTCGTCGTAGTTGAACCATGTGACCGGATCGGTGCTTTAGGTTTTCCTAACCAAATGATCAGAAAGTACCGTACCTAGCAACATTTGTTTCTCGGCTGAAATCCATCTGAGCTTTGACACCAATTTCAAGATTACATTAAAGATTATCTAACTAATCAGTACATTATTAAAGGAAAAGATGATGGAATTTAAAGGCAAAAAAAAAAATTTTATTTTCGTCCAGATAAATTACAACAGGGTAGTTCTGTACACAAAAAGATAAGTGCAGTGGAAGATCTTTATCTTAGGTGGAAATAACAAATTAGGCAATGTATGAAGTTTTAAATGTTTTGGTTTAAAAGATCGGACCCTAATCGGTCGGAGTTGGTTTCTCTCTCTGATCGGTTGGATTACAGTAACGTGGTGGCTTGACGACTTTGGCTGTAAATAATAGAGTTGCGCAATCATTTGTTTACATTTCAAAGATACTGTTAATGTAATTTATTGTATTTTTTGTTTATTTGGCGAAATATTTCAAATTGCAAAGAATTGTTTTTCGTTTTTAAAGAGTTTTTAGGTATTTAAGTTGAAGAATGTGTTTATTTTATATCGGGAGGGGGTTGGGTGGGATGAGTGATTTTCGCTTATTCAGAGAACTGTTTTTACCTTTATCATTTTTCTAAACGTTATCCTTTCGATTGTTTTATTCTTTTTCGCATGGAGGATGTTGCAGCGGGATTTCCCGTTTGTTCTAGATGTTTAGTTAGATTTTTACACTTAATATCTGAGGACGCTTTTTATCTTTTGAGTATGGCTGAAAGAACAAACCATCAAGTATGAGAGAAAAAATAGTTAATAAAACAACTGCTCAGTGGGCATTAGATAAATCAAGTTGTAATAAATATACGAATTCTGACACCATAGCAGCTTAAACCATTTTTTTTTACTTCTTTAGTTTCAACAGAACGGTTCAAACACTTGATAGTTTATTGATTTTTTTTAACTTCTCAATTTATAAAGTTTGAACAGAACAACGTCTGTCGGGTCCTGTAGTGCATATTATATATATAAACTAGGGGATATATATATATATATATATATATATATATATATATATATATATATATATATATATATATATATATATATATATATATATATATATATATATATATATATATATATAACCGTTTCCGCTTGCTATCTCTTCTTAGTCAAGCTATACGCGGTATGTTGAACGAGTTGGATTGCAAGTTAGTTTTGTCATGTTGTAAGAGGGTTAGATGTATAACATTCGTAACTTCTTATAATTAGTTTAACATTAATGTATCACTTATTGTTAAATGTTGTGCAGTTGTTTCGAGAATCAAATTTTTAAAAATCGGCTACATCAATTGCACGTAATGCGTAATATTAATAACGATCATAGACAATCTATAACAAAGTACATATTAGTGGACTTATCATTGTTTTTAAGGAAAGGAACATATTTATCAACCAGTGGTAATACTAAGATTACACACTCGACGTTAAATCCCGGTTATCACAAATTTGCCATTTCAACTGCGCTTGCGCACGGACTTAGCTTTTTGGGCTTTCTGTTTTAAGATTTCGTATTGCTTGTTTATATTTAGGTTGTGCTAGAGTCCCAACAAATTAATGAATGCGATTAGAGTATTTTCACAGCAATTTCGGGATATATTATATGAAACTACGGATATGAATAACTGATAATCTTTATAAAGAAAAGAGAAAAATTACACTTCAATATTCATTGGTTTGGAAATATTTATTTAACGTAAACGTAAAACACGTTATATACTTCAAAAATGATTGGAATATTACAAATATCTGACTTTTGCGGATATTTTACGTTAGGCGTAGTATTTAGGTTGAGGGTTCGGCTTTGTATTGGAAGTGATGCTGCAGATCGAGTACGCTCTTCTGAGGTTAAAAATTTGGCCTTGAAAAGGGCCTTTGTTTGATAGAAAAATCAGGCTCCGAATCCATTAATAATTAAGACGCAAAACTCAATCTTTACCGAGGCGTAAAAACTAAATCAAAGACAGCTTTGTTATTTCTAATTTTTATCTGTTCTTATCTCATATTAACAAATTTAAATGTTTTTCATTAGTTTGAGTTTCGAAATCAGCAAAGTCCGCGCGCAAGCGCAGTTGAAATGGCAAATTTGTGATAACCGGGATTTAACGTCGAGTAGATTACACTAACTGTTTATCATTATTAGTATTATTATTATTTTGAATTGTTGTATGTATGAGATTTATGATTCAATTGTTGTACTATTAAGTTTGTATTTTCAAAAGTATAATTTTATGAAATTATCAAAGAATGAGGGGCACAATAAGTGATTGAGTTTCGTAATTTATATAGTAGTTAAATAAAAATTCAGAGTTACATGTCAGAAAAATCACTATTAAACTTTTAGCTTTGCAAGTAAAACAGTGTAATTCGCAAGCATTTTTCTTGATGTAACTCTTTTAATTCACATAAAGAAACTAATTTTTAATATTTAACTCTAAATATACCTTTTAATACTTGAAAAAAACAAATATTAATTTACCTTCATTATATAAATACAAAATGGAGTTCAAATTGAGCTTTAATAAGAATATATATTTCCGTTTTCTGATGGGATGACATGACTAAAAAATAATCACTTAATTTTTTGCTTTTTGCAAGTATAACAATGTAACTTCTTAAATATCTTTGTAGTATAATTCCAATTTAATTAAATTATAAATAAACTTCAACTATCCCCTTCAATACTTCAACATATATATATATATATATATATATATATATATATATATATATATATATATATATATATATATATATATATTAAATTACTTCTATTTTTAGAGACAAAATGGAATCCAAATTAAGTTTTTATCCGAATAAATATCCTCATTTTCCGAGGTCTTTTGAAATGCATCGAACTTTGTGTTCACAAAACAAATACGCTTTCTTTAAAAGTAAGAATATTACAGTTGCTTTTGTGTATCATATATCAATTGATAGAAAGTAAATACGCATCATTTTCCAACGCACTCGCTCCGTACAAACATGATGATTCTGGTTTCAAAAAAGAAAAATGGCTTTTACGCGATCTTTCCGGATCGGTATGAAAAGAACGCCCCATCCCGCTTTAAATAAACAAAGAAATGGAGGGAAAGGAATAAGCAACCATTATAGACGCATTTCTAAAGAAATATGCTGTTTGCATATGGTATGGGGTGTATTGTAATATGAAGCTATTCCAGTTTTAAAAAAAAAGAATCGAATTTAGAGGAAAGATATTTACGTGTTCGTTTCTTTTGCTTTGTTCGTTTGCTAAGACGAAAGTAACGAGTGGGCTTAATAGTTTGTTTGCTCATATTTAGAATTACCATTTATATACAATCAAGCAGGTCGGTTTTTAAGATCCTATAAACTTTAAAATTTTTGGAATGCTATCAAAAATAGTCAGTACGTCAATCTATTGGCACAAACGAAATATATATATATATATACTAGCATACTACCCGGCGTTGCCCGGGTGCTTTTTAATTCAACATATCTTTTGGATTATCAAATGTATGAATTCTATCTGAGCGTACAACAGTATGAAGAATAATGTTTCGGCTGTGTAGTGTACACCGGTACGTTGTCTGAGGTTGAATCAGACGAGCGGTACATAAATTGTCTTAATGAAAAAGACAAATGATTGTCTTTTGCACGTCTTGTGGGACAACCTTTTACGTGATGCTTCGAAAGAAAAGCGTTGTGCCGCCTTTGTAGGTTTTGCTTTCCCCAAGACTTAAAAAAATGCAACAGTACTTTCCACGTACAATTTATTCGAAAATAAATCATTGAATGCTTCCTCAAAAAAAGAGTCGTGAGCTTACCAAAAAAAAAAAATAAAAGCCAATCCCTATTATCAGGCACAAATATATACAAAAAAGTCTTCTTGGACACAGTTATAATATTTTCAGATTAATTTAAAATCATCTTCAATGTCCAAAAGCTAAACGGATAGTCCACCGTACAGAAAATAAAGAACTCACTCAGTGTTGTTAATAGACGATAACACTCTTTTTTGGCGGTGCTTTTCGAATGAAGGTATCAAGTGATAGGTCATTTTGTATGTTTTCAGGCAAGCACATTTCGCAGAAAACGTTTGCTTAGTATAAGAAAACTTTACAAAGTGTGTCTGCTTGCTCTTTCCAAGGTTCATGTCTTGCAACAATTTGAAATTTGTCAAGATTTAAGTTCTAGTTCAAATTTTTGCTGAGGATCTAGATTCCAAAAAACATCTTGATAACGAAGACTTTTTCTTACAAGCTTAGGAGAAATCATTTGAAAGCAAAAAAACAGTTCAGCGTAATTTTTCTGGCCATTTAATCAAATGTGCACCATTAGAGGGGGTGAGGGGGGAAGGATAATATTTTAGTATATAATTTCGTTTTGGAAGGTGAGCTGCTGTTCTTATGGGGTGGACAGTCCTGATTTAATGCACTTTTCATTTGCATGAAATAATACTTCTACTTGAAATAAAAGGGGGGGGGGGCTGAGGATTTATTTTATTTGGCGGAGGGGGGGTGCTGTAGCTTTGAGAGGAGATGCACCATCAATCTTGGAAGATGGACACACTCGATTTCTAACTTTAAGTTATCATAAAATAATATTTCCATATCAAATATATGGAGGGGGGTTCGGGGGTACTGCTTCGTTTTACGGGGATAGGGGGGCTCTGTAGCATTAGTGGGTTATGTCATCCCTCTTGGGGATCAAACACCTTTAATTTCATGCTTTTAAATTTAGAAAAACATAATATTCTCACTTTAAATTTACTCTAAAAATTCCGGAAAAATACCCAAA
The DNA here is from genome assembly GCF_026930045.1 of Uloborus diversus. Classification (NCBI taxonomy): domain Eukaryota; kingdom Metazoa; phylum Arthropoda; class Arachnida; order Araneae; family Uloboridae; genus Uloborus; species Uloborus diversus. Next base: position 46,449,829 of record NC_072736.1, read on the forward strand.
ACAGCAATTTTTAGATGCCCCCCCCCCATTCCAAAACCCGACCCACAATGGGGTGGGACTTTTTACCTTTTCTTATTGGGAGGGTAATAAACAAATTGCACCAGGTTTAGCTTTTTTTTTGGATGTTTGGGTCCGACCCCTATTTTTACTGTACTAAAAATGACAGTAAGACAGTAATATTAATGTCTTTTAACGATTTGAAATTTGTCAAGATTTAAATTCTTATCTCAATTATCTCCTTTTATTTCAAGTAGACGACGTCAAAATTTCAATCGTCTTGAAATTTTGACAAATTTCAAGACGATTTGAAATTTGTCAAAATTTTAAAACGTAATACTTGCCGTAAATGTTATACGTGATATCTCACACTGATGCAGGTAGAGAGAGCACGTATTTAAGTTTGTTGCTTTAGACAGAGAATTTTTTAGAGAACATCAACATTTTAATTTATAGAGCCACAGTCGTTGTGAGAGGTGTGAATAGGTCCACTGACTACATTACAGTCATTATTTTAAGTTATGTAAAATATTAAAAATGGAAGTGGGTGCACGTGAACTATTGAACACACTTTTAAAAACCGTCAACTAAACTGCGTTACAGAGAAAGAAGTAAGCGTGCACATTTTGGTCACTATCCGTGTTAGATTTTGTTTTTTAATCATTTTCAGGCCGGAAAATTAAAAGAAAAATTCTTGTTTGTACTTACAACTGTATGATAGACAAATCTTTTGTTTTATTTTACAGAATCTTGTTGCATATTTTGTTCCCCTCATCCACAGCTTAAAAGCAAACGAAATGTATTTCACGTTTCGAAACGTAGTCTAAAAATTTAAAACTCAAATGATTAAAATTTTTTTAATTCATAAATTTAATTCTAAACTTTCTTCTAATTCTTAGTCCCCCTCTCAGCAGCAAGAAAATTTTTATTTCTAAGTGAAACCAACCTTGAGCAAGTAACATAAAGCTATCTATATCGAAAACAGTTACATCTCAAATACATTTACAGCACTTAATCGTCCATTGTGGTTACACGTGAGATACAAAGTGTTTCACCTTCTCCCTATACTGTTAAAAAGAGTTTAAGCTATTTTGTACAATGGAAAATTAACAGTGATAATTTTTCATTCATATTAGCAATTTTTTGCATTATAGCAATTTTTTGCAGTTTAAAACAGTTTAAATTTAAATCAATATTTATTTGCACTTTTTCCAAACTTAAAACTCCAACCCTCCCAAATAGTATGAATTCCACCAAATTATATTTCCGTGTGGTTTTACGGGGAAAAAAAGGTGCACAACTTTTAATTTAAGCACACATTGGCAATCCTAGTATGGTAGTTTATGTGCATGTAAGAAACGTCATGACCATCCCCCTCCCCCTTGAAAAACAAATTCCAGATACGCTATAAATTCCTACGCACAAATATGATTATTTTGCAATTTATTTGCGAAATTAGTATTTTTAACCCTTGCTCTTTGTTAGACTTCAGCAATTAAACTTAGTTGGATTGAATTAGGTAAAGATCTGACGTAAATCATTTAATCGTATAAAGAACACATGCATATTGGTTTTAAGGACCATCCAACATTTAGTTGTTGAAGCATGTACATGGATAATGAATGAATTATTGATACCGAGATGATTTTGGTATTTTCTGGCCTGTTCATGTAGGAAATACTGATCTCTAATTTCTTTCTACCATTACTGCAATGGAAATACCAAAAGAAAGCATGCAAACTAAGTAGAACTGTCGGAGACCGCTATTCAAAACACTAAATAGTAGCATTCCGATTTCGTTTAGTTTTCTTGCCAAACATGCTTTACGCTAATCGCGAATCGGCATTCACGGTAAACTTTGAGAATACCTTTAGTTTTGATTGTATTTAAAATATTTCCTGGTGGTTATAAATTGCAAATCATTTTTATTAGCTTGGAATCAAAGTTCCTAAATTTAACAATAGTAGTTAATCTTTGAAGAAACTTCATCTAGCGCAATTTATTACGGGCTATTCATTTAGACTAAATTAATAACTGTACACAAATTCGTTCGGGTAGAAAAGGGCAATTTTATGACTCAAAATATGAATTCAGACCTCTTTGGGTCTTTTTAAAATTCCAAAAACCCGCCTATATGAATTCCTGAGCAACAATTTACCCTTGTGCTAAATGTGGAAGAAATCCGACGAAAACTGGATTTGTAGAAGGAACATACACACACACACTCACACACCCACAAACATACATCCATTTATATATATATATATAGATTTGCCTTTGTTCTTTGATCACCTGGAGCGACTTCTATCAAACCAAATTAGATTATCGGTTATAGTTGAACCGAATTACTTAAAAATTGGAATTAAATCAAATAATAGTATAAAGAAAATTTACATATTGCAAATTGGTTATATAAGGATCATAAAACAGTAAATTAAATTTCTGTTGCAAGGATGAAATAGATGTGGTTTTAATAAAAGTAGTCTAATGCTGAAACAGTCGAAGATTGTACGTCAATATTGAATGCAATATTATTATCTTACTCATGTTTATATTTTCTCTGCTATTAACGGGAAAAACACTGATCAAAAATTACACACAACCTTTTCACTGTTGTGGATTTTATGATCAAACAATACTTAAAAATTACAATTTAACAGTAGCATTCTAAGTAAGTAGAGTCATGAGTAGCATCAACGGACCCCTTGGCTTCGTAGGTCGCAGTTCAAGAAACGACGTGCAGCATCATTTCTTATATCTACGGCTTTCTCGCCAAACATGCTTTAACGCTCATCGCTAAACGGCATTAACGACTATCGTTTAGGATACGTTTTGTGTTGATTGCATTTAAAATAGTTCCTGGTGGTTATATGTTGTTAACCGTTTTCATTTGTTTTGAACCAATGTTCACAAATTTAACGATTAAAGTTAATCTTTGAAGAAACTTCATCTAGGGCAGATTTTTACGGCCTATTCATTTAGACTAAATTCATAACTTCACAAAAATTCGTTCGTGCGGAAAAGAGCAATTTTATGACTTAAAATGTGAAATTTGACCTCTTTGGGTCTTTTTCAAATTCCAAAAACCCGCCTATATGAATTCCTGAGCAACAATTTACCTTTGTGCCAAATTTGGAAGAAATCCACGAAAACTGTGGATTTGTATAAGGAACATACACACATACCCACACACCCACAAACATCCATCCATTTATATATATATATATATATATATATATATATATATATATATCATAATACGAAATATCAACTTACAAAAAATAATGTACTTAAAAAATAATGACTTATGTGGGGTGTGACCGTTTAGTCACACTCCTAACACTTAAAAAGCATTGTTAAATTTTTACTGTTATTTCACAATCTATCTATTTTCTTATCTCTTGTTCAATTTTTCAATCGTTAATAAAATGTTTTTTCTTCTTCCACTCAAAATCAAGTACATTTTTTAAAACTTGAAGTGAAGGACATTTGGTGTTACTACATTTTTTTAAAAAATATGAATTCATTAATTAAATGAAATTAATTTTGTTTTCATGCGTAAGAAAGTTTTTTCTCTTATAATTTGTGATTCTGCCATACGTATACGTGTAAACACATTTATATAAGTTGTAATTAATAATTAAACAAGAAGTTCTGTCTAGAACTAGATGAGCCTAATTTCCCGTATACCCATACTACTTTCTAGTACCTGATCAATATTCTCAAAAATAGCTAAAATCGCAAATTTTTTCAAACATATTTTAAAAATACTTTAAGCTGATTTCTAGGAATAAAATAATCCCCACTCATCTAAAAAAAAAAAAAAAAAAAAAAGCAACTTTTAAACAAAGCAGCTAATACACTTTTTTCCATTCAAAAAAAATCTTTAACAGCTTTCAAAACGAGAAAATAATAATTAAGATTAATCAGCTCATTAAAATAAATACATTATATCAAAAAAAAAAATCGTTTCTTTTCCCCTGTTGCCAAAAAACATTTTTTTTAAATGAATTAATGCACTTACCAAAACAACAACAACAAAAAAAAAAAAAAAAAAAAAAATGTCAACTTAAAGAAATAATTTTCTTTGTCCAAAAAAAAAATCGTCTGCGCATATCTTTATGTAGAAACATAAATGACTTCGAGTTTATTCGCCAAAAACTGAGTACCTAAATTGAAACTTTAGCGTAAAAATAAAAACAAGTCATATCAACAATAATTATTTCACAGTTAAAACCATAGCTGCGGAGTCGGAATCAATCTCATTTTGAGATAAAGGAGTCGGAGTCGAATATTTAAGAATCGGAGTCAGTCATTTGTCCACCGTGTATAAATTTTTGCCAAAACTACGAAGTCAGAGTCAAAGTCGGGGAGTCGGAGTCCGATTAATTGTCGGGCACAGGAGTCGGAGTCGGAGTCAAGTGCCCCTAAATTCTCGGAGTCGAAGTCTGGACTACTATTTTGGAGACAATTTAAATACTGTAGGCTACTAAGTCAACTATTTTTAGTAACGGAACTCAGTGGCGCAGCTGCGAAACTACGTGAGGTTCAAGAAATAAACCGCCATCTCAGTCATTCCAGCGAATGACTGCAGTTTCGTGCTTATTAGCACTCATCAGCACGGCATAGGAAATGACTCAGCTGGAGGTGGAAAACCTCTTAAGGAAGCCAAGAATCCAAGCAAACTGGTAGCTAATATGGAATTAGAACTGACCAGACGAGTGACCGAAGCGATGTTGATTAAACATAAAATTTCTAGTATACATTTTAACAACTCTGTATTTTTTACTTGTGCTCATTAATGATAATAATTTTACTATGTTAGTATTCAAAATATATTAATTTTTGACTCTCATAAAAAATAAATAAACAAAAGGTAAACAAAAGACAAATAAAATGAATTAAAAAAGTTAGCCTGATAAACCGCAAGCATTTTCTCTATCAAAAACGAATAAGTTACTCTTATTCTAATTTCTAATGATCGGTATTTTAAAGGAATAATTAGAAGTTTACGTACCATCGATTCAAAAGGCATTCCTCTAGAATTACCTAAAATTATCCATCTCAGTTTTTTTCTTCTTAAACACTTTTTCTTCACTCCCTTTATTAAGTTAAGAGCACGGTCATTATTTTTTTACTCAGAATCAATGAATCATCGTTTTTAAATACAGTAAATCTGTGTAATTTCTCACTAATGGCTGCGTCCTCCACCACTTAGTTTTTTGCATCTAATTATGGGTTATGTAGTGTTGAGATGACATAATGAGCTGACACATCGTGATTCATTCTTTATATAAGCTTTTTTGGATTACATTTTCTGATGTTTCGATGAGTAGGTACATAAAAAAGTAATGTTTTTAAATGTTTAATTAGTGTTATAAATATGGCATAATTTTACAGTTGTCGTGTTATTTGAAAATTTAAATTTAAAAATAATTTTTAAAAGGATTGGAAGAGTTGAGTTGAAATCAACTAAACCAATTACTAAGAAGTACATCAATATCCACATTTGACATTGAAAAATATATTTTGCAAAAAGCTATAAATTAGACACATTCTAAGAACAGAATTAGTATTGATAAGTGTAGTAAGCATATGTAATGGGAATCTTCTCCACTTTCAGTACAACCCCTGTTCGGTCTTTGCCTTTTCAAAAATTTTCCTCAGGTTATTGAATATGGCTGCCAAAGAACCAAGTTCCTGTTGCCAGCAGTGGCTCTCATGAATTTCTTTTGGGAGCTCCGTACCTAGATGGTAGAAGCTTCGTCTTCTAAGCCGGATGTCGTGGGTTCGATTCCCACCGGTGCCCTGGGTGTTATTTCCTTCTCTTGTGCTGTAAATATTTGCTGTGTGTATCTGGAGGCAAGGCGCTTAGTACGCAGTCCTCTATGTGTGTGAAGCTGTGTAGTTTCTGAATAAATAAATAAATGTATTTCTTTTCTTGTTAAAAATAATATCAATTAAGACAACAAACTTTTAGTGCAGTTTGAGCCATTAAATATCTAGTAAGCATTATCTTAATGTTTTTTTCAGATTAATTTTCTTTCGTCATTCATTTCAGATCGAATATTTTCACTTAAAATAAAGAATTCCACGATTCCTGATGTTTTTACATCTATTCATATTTAAATATTGGCCGCTTTGACGACCTCGGTTTTTCTTTTTTTCATTTATCTCCCTCTTTTTATCGTAAAGGGTTTGCGTTTGCGTTTACTCCATTTTACATTTCCAAACTTCTTGAAAAATAATCGTTTTTATACGACAAAAATTTTCATAAAAATAATAAAACAAAGGCTGTACAAACTCTAACATTTGCTGTCAGTAAGTTATAGCTGCCTACATTTGAATACATTATGTGTAACGATTTTTAAATTATATCCTTTTGTTGTATGCTTATATCTGAATGTTAAAAATATAACTAGTGGTATTTTATTTGTTCTTTTTGTAAAGTATGATAATGTTTAACTTGTTGTTAATATTACTAATATCGAATAGGTTATTTGCTTTTTGAGCTGCTTCCTTACTTTAAAAAATAAAATAAATGTCTACCAAAAGTGCAAAAGTAGCTATCATTTTTTGTGACTTTGGTAGAAGTAGTTTTTTTCAGAACTCCTAGTCTAGAACTTTTATAGACATTTTCTTACCCTCATTTTCCTTTTCTTAGTTTCCCAACTATTTACTTACTCGAAAAACAATAATTTTCAAAGTAACGAAAAAGTACTGAATTTTGAACATATCGTAAAGTTAAAAGGACTCCGACAATGTCGTATTCAAATTTGATATATTCAAATGCTCATCAAATATTCAAATCAACATGCGCTAATTTTTGATAATTTGTGCTCATTTTTGAATACTAATAATTTCACAATTGAGGATTATTAGGTTGTTACCCTAATTGAAATTATTACGAGTTACGTACTCATTTTCGAGTATGAAACAATTCAACACACAATTTGAAAAAATGGTAAGCTCACTCATATTTGAAGCAAAAGGTCTCAAGAAAATTTGAAAGCATGAATGTGCTCAGATTTGAAATTTTTCTTAGTACTCTCAGCGTGACGGAATCCTTTTCTCTGTGCTCACGGAAAATATAGATCGAAAGTAAGCAAACAGTTTGCCAGTAGGTTTGCCACTATGGTCATCAGTTTTTAAGATTTTCAAGAGATTATTAAAATAAAAAATATAAACCATCAGTATTATCATTCGCCGCCTTTTTGGCACAAATTTAATCATGTAAGCCAAGTTTAATGTCCTCAAATGGCGCATTTGCTTGTTTAAATCTAATATATATTTTCATAAATGCAGAATAGGCAATCAAATCAACTGAGGTTAGGTCAACTCCAAATTCTAGATGCGCTTGGCCAAAGTATTTTTATGCATTGAACGTTCATTTTTCAATATAATAAATACATCAGCCCATTTAAATCTTTGGAATTTTATATATTTGTCCCCGGTACGCTCAAAAGGTTTCCTAAAAGCATGGGAGAAGTTCTTTTAAGGAAATTAGTTTGAGATTCTGTGCCATACATCAACAACTAGTGTTCTTTCATAGATAACACTTAGTATCCGTCGTTCAAAGCTACTAAGAACGATATTCGTCATTGTTAAAGTTTTGGAAGAGCTTGATTCCAGGCATATTATGTCTTTTTCTGAGTCTCTAACTTGCTTAAGTAACTGAGTTTCTATCTACAACTAGCTTAATTTGGAGTAGGCAATTCCCGAAATTCATTTTCATTCTTGCCTCTCAGAACACTTGCCTGTCTTGGATCTAGTGTATGTTGGTTTGAGCTTTGTTCATCGAAAGCGACAACATGTAAAATTATTTTATCTTTTGAAGCTAAATAGGAAAAACTTAATCATAGCGTGTGATTGCTTCTACTGTTAAACATAGTAAAGTGTGGTGCAATTTCTTAAGTAATATGTTTTATGTGTTTTGGCTAAGTATGATTCCAGTCATGTGCGGCTTGCTAAAAGTTTTGTTCGTGTACAGCCTAAAAAAACTGTTTGCATGATATCTTTTCATCCATAAGCTCATTTCTTTAGCATTGAAAACGGGTTCGTTGTAACTTTAAAATTCGTATCTACTCTTCTCCACGAGTTCAGGCAATTCAAAGTCGTGACATTATCTCTAATTAGTCACACGTTCTTGAGAATGAATTTTGATAAATCTATTCAATTTTTTCTTTATAATAAATATATAACTGCTTTACATTTAAATTTAAAAATTAATGCATATGCAATGAGCAAGTTCCTCAAAAGAAATTCCTCAAAGAAAGTTCGTTTCAGAGTTAAAACAAAACATTAATACTAATTTAATCTAGCTTAATTAGATTACATGAACAAAATGTTTTTATCTAAATGTTACTAATTCACAATAATTGAATCAGCAAGAAGAAAAAAGAGGAAAAAGTAATTATAATTGTATTAAATTAGGTTTCGGTTAACACATTACGTTAACTTACAAAACTACTTTTCTTGGGTTACTTTATTATCGTGCTAGAGTCCGCGTTTTATATTTAAGAATACAGAGCATTACACTTTATTTAAATATATTTAATTAGTTCTTACCACTCTATTCTAGAAATTTGCTAATTGTATGCACAATGTGCGTATGCTTTCACTCAGACAAATATTTTTACCAACATTGATTAAACGGAAAAGCTAAATAGAACCATTTGAAACAGTGGGAAGCAAATGGATGTAAGTGGTAAAAATAAAAATTTGGAGGTAGCCAGTACACATAGTAGGAGAATCTCTCCTGCGTCTTGTGGCAAGAGATAGTATCAATAACCTTGGTATGTACTATTATGCAGTATGATTTAGAAAAACTTTTTAATGAAAGCCTACCTATAGATTATCTTCAAACGCATTTTACTCAAAACTTGAAAACATCCACTTACATCCTTTTGCTTATTACTGCCTCATTTGAAAATTAATTATGATTATAATAGAAAAGTCCCTCTTGCTAGAACTTCTCCTAAAACAATTTAAAAAAGTAAACTGAAATAAATGAACTTAAATAAAATAGGAAATCCGTCGCTCTAAATTTGCATTGCAAACGAAATTTTTTTGAACTTTTATTTGCCATTTATTTTCAACTCTGATATATTGCTCTAAAATTATTGAATTCCAGATACAATTACTAAAAATAAAATAATGAAATCCATTCGGAAACTCTCTGGATATTTAATACCTCTGAGATTCGAAATTATCTGCTGATAGATATTTACATTTCAAAAGTAACCTTTAAGCTTTAAACTCGGAAGCACGATTATTTTACCAATAACTCTTAATCTTCCACTGCATTATTCATCACGTGTTCAACTGTCATCTACATATCAAACAAACAGCGAACATTTCGTTCTGTTTACAGTACCCGGATTGAAAAATCTAGGCAATCCACAAAACTCCTTCAAATCTACCACATTAGCATAGCCTAGCTAGAGCGAGTTTCCACCGAACTTCCGCATCTTAAAGCATATTTATCAAGTGTACCTCAACCTTTCTCGTCTTCCGAGGAACTCTTCAAATAAACAGCGAAGGTAAAGAAAAAGAACGGAAAAGAAGAAGCAAAAAGGGAAGAAGAGGGGTGAAAATCAATCCATTCTGTCTCAGGGAATGTTCAGAGAGGGTGGAGGTAAGATCGGAGACTCATCCCCGAACAAATAACAGAAATTCCTGAAGATGCCTCTGTACGACAACGCGTGGAAAAGCAATTTAAGAGCCCATTACAGCACCTCGCGCGCAATTGGCCGTTGGGGGCAAGAATGGGATAAACTGTTATTATACTTGCGTGTCAAGAGGAATTATCTGTGCTAATAGCATCTGATAATATTCTTGTACATTAGAGTTTTACTTAACATTTGGGGAAATGTAATTTCCTCCTTAATATATAATCGCACTTTGCGCTTTTGCATGTGGTTTAATCGGTGACACTTAGTTTTTTCCAGGTATCATTCTCGTACTTCTTTTTTTAATCACTATGTGCTTCTAATTTTAGTAATTGTCTCTTCCCCACAAAAGTGTCCAATTAGACAAAAAGTCGAAGAGGATACTTTGAATGCATTTTAAATTGCATATTTTTGTCTGGAATGTATTGCATAAAGAAGAATGATCACGGGAAGATTGTTGCCTCCCCCCTTTTTTTGATGGAACTTCTTAAATGATGTTCTAAAACGTGATATCACCACACTATATGGCTTTATACTGTCATAGATGCTTTGTTAATGTGGAGCATGAAATATTTGATACATTTCGTGGTCGGTTTGAAGCCAAAAACATTCTTGTGAGCCCACGTTTGTGTTGATGATAGTGATGGCAAACTTACAACTTCTGTAGAGAAATTTGCTAAATAAGCTAACTTTAATTTTTATTGCAATAAGTAGGGGAATGTTGGGCTAAATGAAATAGTGGGCTAGAGCGAAATGGTAAAATATTAACTCCACTATTAGTGCCACCTATCTTGTAGCATTTTAACTATGCAGTAACACATGTAAACTACTTCAGTCAGAAAAAAAAAAAAAAAAAAACTACAGTTGAAGATTAAGGCATAAATCGTAAATAATGCAGGCCATTTTTAAAAACTGAAACTCATATTGTACTATTTTGTTGTAAAACAAAATTATTTTTCTTGTTATAAAATCATAAAGTTCTTGTTAATAATATTTTGAATACATTGAGACCTTCGAATATTCGGTGCAATATTTCTCTAGTTAATGTTAGACTATTTTGTATTTAAAATACTTTGTACAGTTAGTCAAGTACATGCGGGACAAAGTAGATGGGGCAAAGTGAGATAGTTTATTTTGTGTACTCATTCAATTATTAACTATATCACTAACGTATTCATTTATTAATTAAATCATTTACATTCCTTTATTTTGTAATTCACTTATTTATTTTTTTTTCAAATTATTTTCTTATTCCCTGTTTTACTCACTCATTTATCTTTTTTCATATATTAATTAATTAACTTATTCAATTAGCCTTTTAAATTTTTTATTATATTTTCCTTATTCAAACTATTATTTTTTAATTCATTTGATCAAAAATATTTTTATAATCTAATAGATAATATTTCGTTTGAAAAAATATTAAATTTTTCAGTTTGCCCCATAGAAAAAAAAAGTGTACATTTTCACCTTTTTATTATTTTTTTAAGGCGCAAAAATTTAGTCTCAAAAATTAAAAATACTGATTCAATACAAGTTTTATTATGAAATACAATGTTCTTTCTTTACGTACTGTAATTTTCAAAACACGTTTACAATTTGTTCATGTTGAAAGCTCTGCCATCCCAACTATTTCACATTGCACCACACGTTCCTGCTATTTGAAACGAGGATGTGTGTTTTAGTAATAATTCGCAACCGATATGATTAGTGTATCTTTTATTCAACAAATAGTTTGTTATATATAAACGACTCAGAAGACAACTTGAAGCAATGAACAAAACGTCCTCCAAAATTCAAAATGCTCACGTTGAAACATCTCAAAGTGTAGATTTTGTCTTAAACAAAGTTAAAATTATGTATAAAACACAAAACAGCAATATTTCAGCTAGTTGTCTTTAAAATATTTTTTTCAGTACATTTTTAAGAAACGGAATTTTCCAGATTGGTTAAAATAGACTTATATGCTAAGAGTTAAATGAAAAAAAAAAGAGTTGAACTAAGAAATCATTTGAATTAAAATAACCATATTTCACGGTTATCTGGATTGCATAAAATACATGCACTTTGTTATTTTGTTTTTAAATAAAACAAAACAATTTTCTGCATTATTTTGTAATTTCATGTGAAATGCTTTATGCACCATCGCTTAAAGACAAGTGCGTTTAAGTCTTTTATTTATTTATTTATTTTTCTTAATATGCTATGATCATTAGAAATTTTAATCGTTCAGATTTGTATGCGATTTTTGTAATTACTAAAGGTTTTCTACCCTTTCCTTCAGCAGGCAACCATTTTTTTACATTTTCTAAGTCTTGTTAAATTTTCTCTTTTTTGTTCTCTTTTTGGATGTAACTGTATTAACTTTTAGAAGCCTCATATCAAACTTGAAACAGCATTTCCGGAGCACTGATCAATGCAATGTTTGAATTTATCATTTTGTTTGTCCAAACTTTATTGAAACTAATTAAAAAGGAACAATTTGATCGAAATGTGTTTCATCCAGCATTTGATTTTTTTATGTTGAACACATTGACAGGGTCATATTGATTTAACATTTATAAATGTATGCAAATTTCAAATAAAGTCATACACTGAAGTAATGCATTTATCAGGATATATAGAAAGAAATGAGTGAGTTAAAATATTTTACTTTTTGATCGGAACCGTAGAATTTTGCACTCATAAGATGGCTACAAATTTTGTCACGCAGGCAGAAGATAGCTGGGTATTTTTTGTTATATTTTTGAAAATTAATTTATAATACACAAAAGCAGCATGAAATAGTAAAACTGAGAATTAGGGAAAAAAAACAATATATATCTTTAAAGTAACGTTCAACAGTTGGCTGCTTCGGTTGTATAATAAGTATTTTATTTTATTTATTTATTTATTTATTTTTTTTTTTTTTGTATAAGTTGATACTATAGTTGGGGCTAACTTAACCTGGCAGCATTTTGAAGGCTATGCAGATTCTAATCACATCATACAAAAGCTGTCAGGTTAGGTTAGCCCAACCTATAAGTTTATAATAATATACCAAAGTGTAAGAACGAGAAAGAACTTATAGTCAATGAGCTGAGACAATCCTCATTTGTAAATTTTTTTTCCAAATGCGTGAAGACAGCTTCGCATTTAGCATTAGAAAATACTTACTGGACGAACTTTTCGATGCTGCACAATATTGCGCATTTTTGTTTTCTAAAAAAGAATCATTAAGATATCATATAAAATTAAAACATCTCCATGATAAATTACAAAAAAAATAAAAATATAGAAGATAATCATCTTCATCATTATACAGTCAAAAGAAAATGAAAAAAAAGTCTGCTTTTCTAAGGAACCTCCTTTGACAAGCAGAAAATCTTAATTGGAAGTAATTGAAGAAGATTAATTTTCTTCGCTTGCCTTGATCAGAGCGAAAGGCATCCCAGTGGAATAAACCGATAATCGGTTATAGCTACAGTACATAAACCCACCTCCCTCGAAGAGATAAAAACACTTTATAAAAGCAAATAGGAAAACAAGGTATTGATTTTGCAATTTTCTTTGAGCTGGAGAAGATGGTTTATGTAATAGATTGGCGTGGGGGAAGTACTGTAAGCAACTTGCAGAGAGTGCAAGTTGTCTTCAACTCACGTGAACCGAATCAAATTGCCGTTTGTGAGGAAGGATCCTGCTAAAGGAAACAGGGTACAGATATATCCGGGTTCTCTTTCTCCCGAACACGTAGATTATGTTAGTGGAGAGATGATTGATTGCATTTGAAAGAGTAAAACTGCGCACAGGTGTTTGCGAGTTATGAAGATTTTTTTTTACGTCTTTGTTTTGTAGTGTGGACATTGTATACATACCGTTTGTTGATTTAGATTGATTGTAGCTATGAAATGAGTAAGCATATATCTTTTGCATTCTTTAACATCTTCTTGTAAGTATTTCATCGTAAAGTATCTCATTTTCAAGTAAAATAAAATATGTAATACTATGATCGATCTTAAATGCAAAAGTATGTTTAAGATTTGTGGAATTAATAAGGTTAGGTTGAAATGGTCATGGGAAGCACTCTGTAGGGTCTGGTGGGGTAAAATGGTCATAAAATCTTAGGTTTTCAACTTAGGTGGATAATAAATAGAATTAATTCTTTAAACACTTCAACTTTTTTTGTTGTTATTTTACATTGCATTATTAAAGAACACGGTACATTGAATTTCAGGGAAAAAAATATTGATTTAAGTAGTTTTATAACATTTGTATTTCCCTATGTATTTATGACCACTTTAGTCCATGGGGTGGGGGAAAGTGGTCATAGCATGGGGTAAAGTGGTCATAGTTAAAAATGGATGCAAAACCATTATAAATAACCTTAATATTTGTATATTTCGGTTATTTTTATAGCTATAAGTATTTGCACAAGTATATGTGTGTACACACAAGTATATACGTGTCGTGTAAACATGAGTAAACTCATTCATATATGAAGGGATACATATATGCGCTTGCCTACTCAAGTACTATATACTTGAATACACGAGTATATAAGCATGAATACGTGATTACCTACAGGAGTGTATACGTGTCTTCACGAGTATATACGTGTCACGTGTATATACGAGTATATGCGCATAAACGAACGTCATATGCGCGCATGCACTTGTATCTTGGGTATATACGTGCATACCTGAGTATATACGTGTATAGTAGACTATATACGCAAATACATATACTCTATACATGCTATACATAAAAGGGTATACACGTGTTAATTCGTGGATACATCCACTGCGTCTTTGTACGTGTCTACTCATATATATGTATGGAAGCACGAGTACATACGTATGTATACGCGTAAACATGATTATATACCTGTATAGACGCATATACGTACTATTACTCGCATACACCCCTACATATATGCAGGGGCGCCGACTTGCAAAAATTATTGGGGGGACTAAACGTCACCGGTGATCCAGGGGGTATGTAATCCCACGGACACCCCCCCCCCTTTTCCAAAAAAAGAATAAAAGTTTAGATTTTTGAACTTTGAAAATGCCAATTTACATATTTTCTGATTTATACAGACAAACAATATGTGGCATAGCGTTTTCAAAGTCAATCTAAGAATTTGTACGCAAATTTTCTGGTTCAATTAGATCATGTCACTTGTCTTCAGTGAGGGACATTTTTACAGTTCTATTTTTGGGGAAGTCGTCGTACAGTGTCGTGGCTATAAGCATTGATATAAAGTAGGGCACTTGAATTGCATGGAAGGGCACTCCCAGTGGCGCCTATCCAAGAAAAATTGGTGGGGTGGGGAGCATACCACGGGTCTAACCCCGGGAAATTTCAATAAATTGGAGATGGAAAAAGTAAGTTTTACAGTTTTTTAAGCATTTTAGAGCAATATATTATCAACATTAGAATCCCGAAAACTTTACTCTCGCTAACTCGACACACGTTTTGGCTTTGAAAAAAAAAAATCACTTGTACGGTATTTTCGTAAAAAAGTTAGTATAATTTATAGTATAATAATTTTGTTTTTAGACTACTACAGAACAGTGAATATATATCTATAAAAAGATTGAAATTATATTTAAATAAATCTTAAACTATCATTAAAAAATAAATCTTAAAATATTGCTGTCGCACTTTGATTAATAAGTGAAATAGCTAATTTGAGCTTGCTTTGAATAAGGCTCAGAGTTCATTAAATAAAAATAATATCCCACAGTTAATTTGTTTAATATTAGTTAATAAAGTTAATATAGTATGTAAATAGCCGGTTTTTATAGAGTCTTATAACCTAAAAATATTTAAGTATTTGAAAAAAAAAACTAATGCAGTACTATAGTATTACGGGAATAAAATAATAGTAGGTACTAATGTTTCGAAATTTTAATCTAACATTGTGTATGTAGTTAATTCTCTATTTTACAGAGATTTTTAAAATTGCTTTAAACACCAATAGAAGGGTGTTTTTAGAAAGGTGCTAGGCTGTCTTTAGAAAGGTGCAAATGTCAACCGCCTGTCTTGATTACTGAATTTGAAGTCGTAGACGACTTGTCAAATATTCAATTCATCCAAAATATCTTGGTGGTTACGAAGAACAGCCAAATTGTTCAATTGCTTCTGCTTTTCAGTGAACCTGCTTTTTACTGTAATAATTGTTTTAACTCATTACGGAATGTATTTTACAAGGTAACTATCTCCAAACAACTAAAATAAAAAATACTAGGACAAATTTGAGTTTAGAAAGCATTAAATAGCTAATAATTTTCTTAAATTATTGGGGTGGCTCTGCCCCCTCAAAATTTTTTTTGAGGGGGCTCGGGCCCCCTCAGGCCCCATGGAGTCGGCGCCACTGCATATATGTATACACGAGTATATACCCTTACATACATGTATGCCTACAGAGTGCATCCAAGCTCTTGGGAAAAACTCTAAGGGGTGTGAGAGGGGAGGATAGGAAGCAAAGAATCATAAGGAACCTATGGTGGCTGACGCACTACATGCACACAAAGCCAAACACTGATGGATGCAAAACAGGTCACGAATTTCTTGCACAAAGATGATTTTATCCAAAGTTTTAGTTTTTAAGAAATATTTAGAACAGTTCTTGAAAGTTACGGTCTGTAGTAGCTCTTGGTCTGTAGTAAGAAGCATCGCAACAAAGACGCAGCGGCTGATGAAAGTTTTTCATAAGTCTTGTTATAGCAACCGAGAGTGATTTGTGATTGCGACGGATGTAAAAAACAGTTATAGGCCGCAAATTTTCATCAATCGCTTTAAAACTTTCTTAAGACCTCAAATGTTGTGTAAAATTGTCTTTGTGTAATAAATTTCTAATCTGTTTTGCATCCATCAGTTCCTGGCTTTGCGTGCATGTAGCGCGTCAGCATTGCGTTTGTGACCATCTGTTCCTTATGGTTCTTTCTTCTTATCCTCCCCTCTAACAGCTTTTAATAATTTGCTCAAGAATGTAAACTCACCCTGTATACTTTTATGTCATACGCTTGTATGTGTCTACTCGAGTGCGTATACGTGTATACGTGTCCACCTGAGTATATAAGTGTTTGTATCTATACGAGAATAAGCGAGGATATACGTGTATATATCTATAGAATGTATATATGTAAAGATAAAAATACTTGCAGATGCCCTTATACGTATTTATTTGTGCATTTATGTGATTTCATTTATATACGTGCCTACACGAGTATATATGCGTATGAATACGCATATACTCGTATATTTAACCCCGTTTATTTTAAAAACAATACGCATTAAGTGAAATTAATAATTAGTTTATTTCTGCCTTATACTTAAAGATTTAATGACATTAAAAGAACAATATTCGTTTTTATGCCTAATATTATGACCACTTTACCCCATCTTACTTTAACTGTTCTAAAAAATTATCTAAAATGTATTCATATAACTGCTAATGCGGAAGAGTTCTTGAGACATGTAGGAAACGACCTGTGCAGTTAATCTGTTCATAATTCCAGCAAACAAAATTTCCCAAGCAAGTTTAAAAGGTGTTAAGATTTTTAAATTTTTCAAATTCACACATAATATTTTTTCTAACCAAATAAAGTTTTTCCAGCTGTAAAATTTTATGTTCAAAATGTAGTTTCTAATTGCCTTACTCTAAAATAAAATTTTCATATTCATTCGAACATTTATTTCCAAGCTATAGCCATTTATTTGACGAATGACTACTTTACCCCATCGACTACTTTCCCCCACCAGACCCTGGGCGTTTAATAAAACACGCGTTCATTCTTTTAAGTGTAAGTAGATGAATATAGGGTAAAGTGAAATAGCAGGGTTAAGTGAAATGGTGAGATATTTTCACATTTTGCAGCGCCACCTATCTAACAATATTTTAACTAATTTCTTGGAACCATATTTGGTTCCAAATAAAATTTAAATAGCTCTACAGATTAAATATAGAATAATATAAGTCATTTTCAAACTTGATGTCATTGTGATATGTTGCGGTTTATTAAAAATAATTTATTATAAAATGTTAAAACTTTCTCATTGAGCGCGTTAGGATTTTTTTTTTATTTTTTTACGTCTTTGTTTTGCAGTATGGACATTGTATATATACCGTTTGTTGATTTAGATTGATTTTAGCTATGAAATGGGCAAACATGTATCTTTTGCATTCTTTAACATCTCCCTAAAATGTTTCATTTTCAAGTAAAATTAAATATATAATCTTATGATCGATTTTACGAGCAAAATTGTGTTGAAGTTGAGGAATTAATAAAGTAAGATTGAAATGGTTGTGTGAAATAGTGTGTAGGCGTTCAAAAAACCCACGTTTATGCTTTAAATTTAAATAGATGAATGTGGGGTAAAGGGAATTAGCATAGCAAAGTGAAATGGTAATAATTTTAACTTGCAACTTATATTTGCATTCAATCAGTGGCGGTTCGTGGGAGGGGCAAGAGGGGGCTCGAATCCCGTCACTTTTTTTAGACAATAATTTGTAACTTTTTTTTATTTATTTTCCTTTTTTTGTGCGTACGTGCTTAAAATTAAAAAAAAATGAATTGTACCGCATTTTCCTGTGTATAATATGCGGATTATCTGTTAAAAAAGTGTAAAATAAATAAGTTGCGGATTATACGCTACCGCGGAAAATATTTTTAAAAAATAATTCAAAAAAGATTGGGGGGGGGCGGGGGTGAGTGAGCTCATGATCTGGCCCCCTCACTTTTTCAAGGCACGAGCCACCACTGCATTCAATCAAAAAACGTATGCATTCATAAACTAATTTCTTTACATTATTTCATTCATCAATTCATTTACTTGATCATTATTTCACTGTTTTATTATTTGTTCACTATTTTCATCATTTATTTATTTTTGTCATACATAAATCAATGTATTTATTCATTTATTTATTCATTAAGTGAAAAAAAATTAATAATAAAGTACAAAATATTTCATTTAGAAAATAATTTTAATTTTCACTTTCAGCAAAGAAAGAAAAAAAAATGAAATTGATTTTTTCTTTTGATGGCTCAAATTTGATGCCAAAACTGAAAATAATGGGTCTATTTAAGTTCATTTATGAAACATGTTGTTCTTTTTTTTACGTACTGTACATTTTAATGCGAATTTCCAAAACGTTTATTTTGAAAAAAGCCAAAATATCATAACTAAGGCACTCCCTACACGTAAGCACATCTCCAGTGCATGAAAGGATTACGATACATATTTGTTTTTTTGAAATTATTTATTGCATATTTTACAATCCTATATTGGACGCTTTTGCAAAAAGTGTCAATAAATGCTCAAAAAAGAGAAAAAGAAAGGAAAAAAAAATATGTGTATACTTTCTTGTAGTTGTTTATTACTTAACATTGTAATTTAGTTATTATTTTATTGCAGGTCGCATTCATTCTCCATCTATCATTCCTGATTTTCCGCCGCCTTTTCCACATTTTCCAGCTTTAGGCGGAAGGTAAGTGATTTCTGGTTCATCTGTTATTTTTACCAAAAAACCAAGGTTTGTTTATTGCTTCGCATCTATAGAGGTCATGAGAGATTCTGATGCTCCTCTCATGAAAATAAAAAGAACAATATATTTTTCCATGGATTGTCTGGAATCTAGAAGCAGGAACTTAATTCTTAAAATATTGAGCCTGTTTAAATTGACTAAAAAGTTATCTCATTGCAGGTTTTTTTTTAATCGGTGACATAAAAAAAACGAGAACGTGGTGAAAAAAAAACTGGAACAGTTAGGAATTTAACCTACTCCTTAACAGGTGGAAAGCGGGATTGTTCAACGTTGATATTCCGTAACTTTCAGTTATAATGTAAACAAGTATAAATATTTATCCTCTATTTCCATCCTTAAACCGGTTTATAGTATATCTTTCGTTAACACATTAAATATTTAATAGTTTGTTAACGATTCTGTTTCGTGCGTTCTATTAAATAACTACAATTAAATAAGATAAATTACAACACAGTGAATGCACAAAAGTAAAATAAAATGAACTAGCAAAGCTTAAAAAACACTACAGTAAAATCAAATCACCGTCTGTGTTTTATCCCCATTAAGAAATAACGTGGCTACAACGTGGTAGACAATTTTGTAAGAGTTGTGCTTTTAAATAAATTTTACGAAAGCAATATTTCCCTTATTTTTTAAAAACTGCATACAAGTTTCCCACATTCCTAAAACAAAATAAATTTTACAGTTTCAGTGCTTGTAAAATTCTTTAATGTATTACTTTATGCTTTCAATGCCTTTTTCTTAATCATGCTCACATTTTTTTTACCAACTAGCGGCATTTATTTTTACTTTATTCTATGTCTAATATATATATAAGAAAGTATTGGATTCGTGTAAATTTTCGAATTTCGAATTTTGACGAATTCGAACGTTTTGAGGTGTGCCGAATCCATTTCGGCCATTTTTGGAAAATGTCTGTCTGTGTGTGTGTGTCACGTATGTGTGTGACCAGTTTTTGTGGCCGCTCTACAGCAAAAACTATCGCATGAAATGGAACGAAATTTGGTACACATATGTGCCCCTATGGGAACTTATGCCCATTGGTGTTGGTTTTTGGTGCGAATTCCACCAAGGGGGTAGGAGCAACGGGACGTTTCTTGAGTTATGCGTGCTTGCTATTTTCCAGGAAGTAACGAGCGGAATGAAATAAAATTTTATATATATATTAATAATTTTATAAAATTAAGCTAGAAAACAACTTGTAGAACTGAATTTAAGTTTATCTAGACAAAACAGCATGAATTATGCGTTAAAAATTAGTATGCCATCTTATTTTATATGTTACCCAGAAAGTTTCAAACTTGGTTAGTTGTTTGTATAGAAAGATATATTTTAGATTTTCGTACTATGGAGAATTTTTCTCAACGTTTCTGATAACTAAAATTTTTGATTTTCTTTCATGATACCTTTAAGAACTATTAAGAACGGACACAACGGTATTTAAAAAAAAAAAAACAATTTTTGTAAAAATTATGGTTTCCCTACTTATTTAGGGACATCTAAATTTGAAACCTGCTCTAACTTGATCAGTTATGTAAAAAGTCTTCAAATTATTAGATTTAAATTTGCATGATTTTTACCTTACCAACAAACATATTCCTCTGCGTCGTTGCCATTTTTTTATCTCACTATTCAAGAAATGATAAATGACCGTTCAATTAATTTTGAGAGATTGAAAGTGTCGTACATCGTTTTAGTGTTGTAACAAGAAACAGTTGCTATAAATCTCATCACCCTAGACTCTACAACGAATCTCAGACAAAACGTCGCGTGACATTGAACATCTCACGATTCTTGCAAAAATTTAGCAATAACTGATGCCTTAGTGCTCAAAAAAATACATACGTAAAAAACAGGAGCCTAACACGACGAAGACAGATGAAGCCAGGAGGGGTGGAGACAGATTATGTTTCGTCACATCTCAATGTTGTTGTCCGACCTCTATTGTGTGCAAGATATGATGGATAAGATTCCAACCCCCACTAGTCCTTCTTCTTCTTTTCCTGCTGGTTTTCTTTTGCGTATTCTTTTATGTCATAGCTCTTGTGCTATACGAGGATTCGTGTCTAAGGATAACTCATTTGTCATAGTTACTGAGGACATTTTCTGCTAGCTCTTGTATGGGAAGCGATCCAAAGAGTCGTGTTCGTGAGGTTGCAGTTCTTACTTGTGTTTCTTAGGAGCTCATCTGATGATTTATTTTTTCCCCTTTTATGCAGTTTGAATGGGACTTCATCTACGGTAAATGTTTATTTATGAGACTTGTTTCAACCAATGATATCTGAGAATGCGTATAGAATATGTTATTAGACGTCCTCTTTATTTTTAGGACTACTTATTAGCTTTTGGCCAACAAACAACGATTGAGTTTCTTTGGTTCAGTAACAAATGCAGATGCAGGAAATATAACGTAAAAAAACGGCAAGATTTCAACAGACATTTCTTGCATTGACGTTGGTTATTATTACCACTTTCATGTACTGATGGCAGAATCCTTGTACAGTGTCCGCCGCTTATTTGATTAATGTTTGTTTCAAACAGTTTCGATTCAGTGAAGGCGCTGATTCTCACGAAGCAAAAGATAATAATAATTATAAATATAGAATTTTACATGAAATGTGAGATAGCTTTATTTAATTTTTAGTCAAACAAGATCAAGTATCATCAAAAGTATGCCGTTTACTCAAAATATTCCTTTATAGTAATTTAAGAAATTTTATCGTAAATCAATATGAAAAAGCAATTTAAAATTCAATTTTTACGTATTTGCTTTGAAAAGTATTTCTGCTGTTAATTGCTAGCAATAGGTAGTAACTAGTTTAGACACTCTTTTTTTCAATGCCATAAAACCACCTATAGTACTTAAAATTAGCACCTCTTTGCTCCAATGCATTGCTACCGGAGACAACCTAAAGTGCAGAAGTCCCGTCAACAGCATGTCTTTCTTCCTCTTACTGGTTTTGTTTGAATTTTAACGAGAAAATTCACTAAAAGTGTGCAACATATTGCCCCTTCCTCTTTACACAATTTACAAAAAGATAATAATAAAAAAATCTGATTTTACCAAAACAAGGCAAATAAAATGAGGCTGCGCTGATGCGTGTTTTGGGGAAATGGTTAATTACATATGAGTGGATTTATCTAAGTGGTGAGTTTGATTCTCATATATGGCAGTTTATTGGAGTTCGTTACGTTTTTAGGCTTTGATTCATTAAAGCGACAGATTCAATTAACTATTGATTCAATTTCCCAGCATTATTTGTAGTTGCAAAATAAATGTTGAACTTTTAAGTGAAACAGTTGACTTAGATCGTTGGCTTTTTCCATTTAACAGCAAGATATTTGTTCACAAAAACGAATGAAGCGTGAAGTAAATGCTATACTAAATAACTAAAGCTATTCTTAACAAGGTCCACAATCAGCACAAAATTAATTTATTGCATTAAACTAATGACTGTTCAATCAATCTGCAAAAGTTTTGCATTTTAAGCAAGCACTTAATTTTATCAACATTTTGTCGGCAGCGAATTTTATCATTATTTCTGCCCGCATCGAATTTTATCAGCCTTTACATCAACATGCCGTTTTTTTTATCAGTTCTTTATTTTCCTTCAGAAAACAGTTTTTAAGTAGTATTTTTTTCAACAATTGTTCCCGTTTTAGCATTGTTTAACGTACATGATTTGAATTTGATAAAAAATAAAAAACAAAGGTTAGTTTTATGTATCGTAGATTGAACTTAGTTATTTTATTTATTTTTTTGAATTGTATTTATAATATGCTTTAACCGTAAATAACCAAACATGATACTAACTTTGACAGTCACTTACTGAGTAAGAAAGTATTTTATCCATTCGTTGATTTAAACGTTAACACATATAGGAACTATATCGATATTTCCTTTCACATTGAGCCTTTTAGTATTCATCATCGCGTTCGAATTCAAAGCGGTTCCTAATGAAGTCTACGAGTCGTGAGATGAAAAGATTTCAAGGTATTTTTCGCCACTTAATATGCATTTATGTTAATAGCATAGAGAACTTTAATGCTTTCCTGAAGGATGAACATCATCAATATGAGTAAATCTGTTGAGATATTTAAATCTCGATGCAGCAGGATGATTTCCGTATCTTTTTAGTCTTGATCGGAAGCAAGCAAATAGTAAACTTGAGAGCGAGAATTTGGTTGAAATCTCAAAAAAGTTGATATTTCAGATGGGAAACAGATTTTTAAACTTTTCGATGTTTATATTAAATTTCAAAATATCTTAAATGTATGAAAACATTCATAATACAAAAATGAAAATAAGAAAAATATATTCTCTCTCTCATTTGTTCGGTATTTATTTTTAAACATTTGAATCATTGAAAGAGTTTCCTTAGTTTAGAAATGTTTTTATCCTTAAACTTTTATTTTAAATTTCAGCCAAAAACATTTAACGTTATTTCCAAAACGCAATTTGAAAATCCATACTTAGCTGTTGAAAACATGGGTATAACATTATGTGTTAAATAAGCAAGAATACATAGATCAGAAAAAAAATAATTTAACATTCGTTTCTTCTTTAAAACTTTTGAAACGTTTTGGTTGTTAAGATAATATATGTTACACAGTTAGTAGAAAAGTCTGTTTATAAGTAATTAAAAATTCATTCGTGCAAAATAAAATAATAATAAAAAACGAACTGATGTGTGCCTCACATGATTTCCTTTTACTCCTATTTAATGTCATTTTCCCATTACTGGTAATTTTAGTGTGATTCAATAGTTAACTCTCTAAATATCACCAACAGTGGCCAAATTGAAACCAGATTTGAAAAAAAAAAGAAAAAATCGCCAAATTGGTCGCCAAGTTGGCGACAAAACTTGGCTATCAAAAGACTGGCGATCAAGTGTTCACGAAATTATAACACCACTTGAGTTGAAATCGAAATTAACAATGGTTTCCCCCCAAAAAGGGGCACAAGAGCCCCTTAGAAATACCCGAATGCAACCAAAAGGGGAGGTGCACAACTAGACCCCACTAGGAGTCTACGTACTAAATTTCAACTTTCTAGGACATACCGTTCCTGAGTTATGCGACATACATACGTACATACGGACATGCGTACATAGAGACATCACGATAAAACTGGTTGTAAACTCGGGAACCGTCAAAATGGATATTTCGCATGTCTATACGTTCTTAGGCACTTATCCACGTGTGGTCGAGTCAAAAAAAAAAAAAAAAACTCAAAATTCATTCGGGGGTGAGCAAAATTGAAATTAAGGTCGCTTTTTGAGTGAAATTTGTTTCGCGAATACAACACTTTATTTTTTGTAAAAGGAAGTAAAAATACTACGTTAAGCAAAATATAATAAGAAAGATAACTAACTAGTTAAATGATAAACGACCATTAAAAAAATACAAAATATAATAAATTGAGAAAAATTTATGTCGATACATCAAAGGTTAATTTTATATTTTAAAAATAATTTATCAATGGAAAGGTTATTTCATATTAATCTAACACTAGATGAAATAGATAAAACGCAATAGTACATGTAATAAATTAAGCACATTTTGTAAATTGTGGAGAAAAAATGTGTAATTAAGTTATAAGTTGAGATTTTTTTTTTTTTTTGTTAAATTAATTCTTACATATTAGAGTAAATACTACTAGTTAAAACAAAATAGGATAAATCTGATAGTTTCATGACTTCAAATGTTTTAAGGATAATGTCTAGGCTTCTGACCATTATCTAACTATACAAGCAGAATAATCTACTGATAAGACTGTAAATCAATAGATAAATATTCGTAAGTAGCTGCCCAATAAGTAACGTAAGTATGGAAAAATATGGGCGCAAATTAAAAAGTGAAAAGGGGAAAAAAAACTGAATTACTTAAATAGATCTAAGATTTTTACTCTAGTTTATTGGTATGTATGCTTTCCTAATAAAAACATACACCAGTAAATTTTAAGAATTACACATTATATTGCCCCTTACTTTATCCGCGTCAGTATAAGGGTCAGATCTAGCTTCAAAATGTCCAATTGCTCGAATAAACAATAGTCTGTAAGTGTCACCATCAATTCCAATAATATGTGGAAAGCAAGGGAGATGAAGATATCATTTTACGCTTCGTGCAATAACAGAGCCCCCTAAGGGAAAGAATATCTTCCTTCCAAGCTGCAGGTGTATTCAATGGCCGAGTGCAAAAACACATGTTGGTCCTAAAACCTTCCGATCCAGCCTCCTCCAGTTGTCCCTAATCTCCAGACAAGGAAGGACGAGATGACAACAGCGTTACGGGTAATTTATCAATGATGTCATATTGAATCTCATCTCCTGGAGCGTGTCCTGTGTTCTTCTGTAGGCTTTTCCTTCTTCTTCTTTGTGTCCTGTGTTTGTTTTGTTGTTGTCTTTTTCCTTGTCGACAGAGGAAGATGACGGACAGTGAAACGTGGCCCGGTCGCTTGTTAGCTTTTCGCAAAGATCTTCGTTTGTGGAGGATTAGGTGAGCGCTTGTCATACAGATAGTGATCGATTGTAGAAAGGAGGAGGAGAAATTTTGCGACACGAGTTGCTCTTGTGTCAACATTTTAAATTTGTTAATGATGTTGGAAGGTACTGAATACACTTTTCGGGTCGATTTTTTCCTATCGAAGTTATTAGCTTTATTGGAATAAGTCACGAATGTGCTGTTGCATTGACGTGTTTATGGCAGTGCTTTTGTTTTACTGAAAGGTTTGTTAAAGTTTTGAAGCAGACCAGATTGCTTTATTAGCTGGTTAGAGACAAAACTGTCGGTATTTAATTTTAGGATAAAGTACTGATTTAATTATAAGAAATAATAGAATTGCGATTTTAATTAATAAAATATTGAATTTTTTGAGGCTTTGTATACTTTTTAAGGTACTAACTTCTAGTTTCGCATATTTATACATCAACAAGGTAGGTTTATTTCTACCTCACTTAATACATGGTGCTGTGAACCCCTTAAGTCAGAGTTAATTTCAAAATAACTTAAAAATGACATTTTTTAGTTGAATAAAGTTACAGTAAAGGTTATTTTTCGCAACTTTAAATGAGGAGAGGAATATGAAAAAGGAAATGGGGGGGGGGGATTTATCAAAAAAAGAAGAAAGAAAGAAAACTACAAATGCAATGCAAACAATTTGATTCCATATTATTTTTGAATATTAAAATCAAACTAAATCAAACAGTCAATTTTACATACATATCGCAATAAAATGGACTTATTACTTTTCCACAATAAACAACTACTAAATTACTAAAAACTCCTGACAAACTCATATCTAATCATTAAATTACACCAAGTGGTTTACACAAGATGTGCATACAGAAGCCATATATAATAAATAGTTTTAATTATAATCTAGTTCATCTTTTTTACCATGGAATGGATATCGAAGAGCACGAGAAATAAAATAACGTGCAATACCACATTCCCGTCTGAGAAACAGGCTTGTGCAAATTTACCTGTAGCTTTCGCCCATGTTAGCAATAGGCAAATGAGTTCAGTGGCTAGTGTGTGTTATAAAATACTGGCACATTTTATTTTTACATAATAACCAATATTTCTCAGAATTAATATCAAATAAAGTAATAATCATTAGTAATCAATAGAAATTAACTTAATTTGTCCAAAATCGTATAGTTAAAATGCGCATCCTTGAGTAGCGGAGAGCCAGGCTATAAGATCCTGGGATAAGTTCTTCCCTTTGAAATAACTCAATGAAAGGTAAAGATGAATATATTTAGTTGATACCTGGTGAAATGAATATTGCAGCGCACTGATGTCACCATTGTATGCAGTAATTCCACTTTTGAAGAGGAGTAGTTGTAATTTTCAGATAAGAAAATATTTTAATTTTCCATGTGTTTATTTTTTTTAACTTTGAAAAAAGATACGTTTTCTAAAATATCATTTTTTCCTCTTCAAACTTCATTCATCTCAATTCACTTTAAGTTTGCTAAATTTCAGATTAATAATAATACATTTATCAAATGCTGACCATAGGCATGTTCAAAGGTGCCCACCTCAAGAACAAGAATACATAAATTAATGTAGATCATTATTTTTCGATAGTCCACTGTATTATTTTATTTTTTAACATTACAAACTGTTCTGCCTCCATTTGAAAAAAAATATAGATTAGAAAAAGTCATGCCAGCGAAGGATAAAAAAAATCCTTTTTATTTCATTATTTTGTTAACGAAATATTGCATTATTCTATTGGAGGCAACAATATTTTACGATGTTTTTTTTTTCCTTATTTCAAAAGTGATTTAATCACATAGGTCACCTTTGGAACATTATGCTCCAAAGCTGACCCATAAGCTGCAATTTTGCAACTGTATCTAAAGAAAGAGATAAACTTTACCTCGCAAAAGAAGTTGTACTTGATATTTGTCATAGATACGTAAAATTTAGATACAAAATTTCAGCATTATACACTTAACCACAAAATTAAGAAAATCATCAACGTTTAACTATAGCCACATTTGGCTAACTTATTTTAAGTTTTTTTTTTCTTTTTAAGTGGTTTTCGATTATATGTGGAATATCCAACTGGTCGATTGTGACCTACGGAAAACCGATCGAGAATTGTTGTTAACTTAAAAAAGTGCAAAAGAAATTGCGCACTTGATATTTATTATAGATAAGTAAAATTTAGATAAAAAATTTCAGCCCTTACACTTAACCACAAAATTAGGAAAAATCACCAAAGCTTAAGAATGTGAACCTTTGGCTCACTAACAATACGTTTTTTTCTCTTTTTAAATGGTTTTGGATTACATATGAAGTGTCCAGCTAGTCGATTTTGACTACGAGAAACCGATTGAGAACTGTTGTTGTAGATATTCTTAAACTTCTAAAGGGAACAGGTTGAGAATTGTTGTTGTAGATATTCTTCAACTCAAAAACTGAACAGATTGAGAATTGTTGTTGTAGATCTTCCTAAGCTTCTAACCTGAACAGATTTATAATTTATGTTGTAGATATTCTTAAGCTTCTGCGCTGATCAAACTGAGGATTTTTGTGGTAGATACTCTTAATTTCCTAAACTGAACAGATTGGTAACTGTTATTGCAGATATTCATAAGATTCCAAATTGATTGTGTATAATGCGATTGTCAACCAACATGAAATTCAAAAGGAAACAAATGGTGTCTTTCCATTCGTCTCCGAAGTCTCTGGGGGTAAGAGGAAACTGGATTTCTTTGCTGACTAACAGTCAAGGTGGCACATTTTTCAAGCTCAGTAAGTCCTAAGGAGTGTTGTCATGGGAAGAATACACAAAATTTTATGTCTTAATTCATCCAAAACCAAGAGAAGTATCTAAAGCTCAAACATTGTAATTATATTTCATTTTACTCCAGCTAGCCATACTACTTTCTCTTCTCACCTAGAAATCCGAAACGAAAGTAAAAATGCTATCTGTTAAAAAAAAAAAGAATTTACCACAAGAGAAAAAAAAACCCACCACAATGCAGCTTAAAAACAATATCAAACCTTCACCCTATCACTTCACACACACCATTGACTGCGGCTTTAAAGATGAAGAAATATCAAAAGCAGTCAAAAATCGAACCTGATAAACCCCTATCATCATATATCAATCTGAAATTCCAGGCGAACCAATTTCTCCTCTCTAGATAAAAAAGAAATAGTAATAACAAAAAATGGCGAGAGGAGTTAGACACAGTCTGGCATGAAAATGGTTGGAGGAGAAACCTGAGGACCCTGATTTTTGTCCATTTCAGATAATTGAATCCAGTTCCCTGGAGATCTCAAAGTGAGCTATCTTTTGTCAATGGGCTATCTTCCCATTATCCTTTCTGACTCCAGTTATAACTTTCCAGCCTACATTGTTGAGAAAGGCTGCAATAAGTAACGCTAAATCGCAAGAGTTGGCGGAATTGTCTGACAGTTCTTCAGAATTTAAAAGAAATAAGATTACGAATAAAAATATTAAAAAATTGCCTACATTAATTTAACTATCAAATTAATCATTTTCTGGTTGAATTTGTATATGAAAAATTTGACATTTGTGCTTCTCTCTTGATGAATTAAATTTATATCTAAAATATTGAAGCATCAAGTTTTTTTTTTACATTCCTTACATTGCTATTATGAAGCAATAGGGGAAGAAGCAAAATAATAATAATAATAATAATAATAATAATAATAAGTTTTATGAGAACGCATTCGTAGAGATTTGTTTTTTATTATCAATCGCATTGTAATGTCAATTTGAAACAAATCAATTTATATTAAACAATGCAGAATATTAGATTATTATTGTTTGTTACAAAAAATGGAGAATGAATAAATATGTAGAAATGCTTATATGGGACAAAATGTTGCTAAACAACAAAAATCTAGTTATGAAATTAAAACGTATTTTTCAGTATGCTTATAAAATGCCACTTTTACTCTGTTTTAGTTCTTCATGCATGATTTTTTTCATATTATCATGGTAAAGAAACTTTTAAATAGTTGAAGTTTTTTTTTTTTTTTGCGCAGATTAGTAATTTTGAATTTCTGTGTTCCATTCCATTGTTACGAAAAAAAGAAACTATTTTGGACAATACGCTTTAATACAGGTGGGTTTTCTAAACTTGCTTACAACTACGTAAAGCTGTTTTTTCTAACGAAGCGAGTTTAAAGCAAGTAGGTATTTAACAAACTACAAGTAAAGAAAATGAATTTGGGGAAAAAATGTACATAAAGAATCAAATGCAACAGTTTTGAATGGCTAACGTGCTATTGATCAAAACCATTTTCTCGAATCAAGAAAATGAGGATGCAATCACAATTGATTTTGAGCATTAATTAAGTTATTCTCTCTAAACTTTGAAAAAAAATAGCTATGTACTGTCCTTAAATAAGTATCAGAACATCGCTTTAATTGATGACTTTAGCTGAGAAGACTCTCTAAAGCATGGATTATTTGTAGAGTTTGACACAATTTTGTGCTGGCTGAACTTCAGATTTGCAATTAATATATTTCCTTCTTTAACAATATCTTTATAATTACTATTTTTTAAGTGTCCGTTGGCATCGTTAACTTTCATTCAAAAATATCGAAACAAAAACGCACTTCAAAAAATCAAATGGGATGACATTTCTGACACCAGAAATGAATTCAAAAGTGCTCATTTCAGATAAACCATCAAAACGTTAGCATGAAGAATTATTATATTCTCAAAGGGACCATCATCATTTTCAACATTCATGTTTACTGATAAAGGTTCGTTTATCGGTGAAAATTATCATTAAGGGATAAGGAAAATATTATTTTCTTTACTCTTTACTATTAATAAAGCTAAAATTTTGGATATCTTGCTGTCTGACAACCCACCTAATCCTGAATTAAACACTAAATTATTTAAAAGCGAAATTAGTCTTTAAAACTAAACCTACTCAGTTATGTTAGATGGTAGTTTATAGGAGGCCCCAACTTCAGAAGGTTGTTAAAAATTAAAAGATCGTATATAATTAGTTAGGTATTTAAAATAATTCATCGTTTATTAATTTAAATCAGTGTTTATTTTATAATTGGGTGTTGAGTTTAGTTAATTTTTTTACTCGAATTGTAAAATAGGTTTGGGTAGGAAATAGTATGTAAGTGTAATATGTTATTTTTTGCTTTTTAGTTCCTAGATGTTTTTTAAAGGCGTTTTTTTTTAAATTTAT